>NC_054543.1:16684770-16917270 GCF_017654505.1 Polyodon spathula
AGTGTTGTGGCAGGTGTTTCTAATATTTTGTCTAATCCCGCCAGAAACTAGGCTCAAGTAGAAACAGACGTAGAAAGTTGATGGGCTGTGAAAGACGAAGTATTTTGCTGACATTCTCCCGCAAGAGTCACTTATCTGGCAGATACAGCGTCTGAGCTGATGACGATGAATCAGTTAAAACATCAACGAGAAACAAAAACACAGCAAGATTAACATACCATCTTTGTTCCAAAGCGGGCTGTCGATGTTTGCTTTTCAAATCTTACACGTTTAACCCTTAACGTTTTGGCTTTTGTTAACATGTTAAATCAAGTGTTTAAGACAATGAAATGATTGTGCACACACTCGGCTTCCAGTAAAAATAAAGTTCAATTGTCTGAAACTCACCCTGTTCAGTACAGGTAACATAAACCACAGAAAAAGACCGACGCCTTTTAGAAAAAAAAATAAACATTTATTGTTAGTAAAAACTATTTTAGCATGGTCAGCTCAAATCTGACAGCGTATAATAAACATGAAATGTTAACAAATAGGATAAAGGAATTATGACTATATATATATATATATATATATATATATATATATATATATATATATATATAGATAGATAGATAGATAGATAGATAGATAGATAGATAGATAGATAGATAGATAGATAAAGCAACCAAAAAAAAAACCAAAAAAACACATTCAAATTATTCGCCCCAGAGACAGCTGAACTGTCTCTCACAGTGCCTGAGTAAAAATATTTAAAGGGCCAGGTCGCCGGCGGGAGAGACAGACCCAGTAGAGTTAAAAACAGTTGCAAACGCTTTATGTTAAATTTTAAACATTTAATTTTATAGTATAGGGAGTTGTAACTTATGCACCTGTCTATTTATTCGTTCTGCATAGGTCTACAACTTGTCAAGCAAATACAGCATGACAAAACAGACATCCATACAATTGCAAAATAATAGAAAACTAGAAAACATCTATGAAATTACTTTTTTTTTTTTTTTAAATACAAGTAGGCTATATTTGGTTTCATGGCAGATTGCAGGTAGTGAATATGTTTGACCTGGGTTATTTGGACCTCATTCATAGCGGGTATTTTCTACAGCTGGCATCCGCTTTGCAGGACCACCAAGACTAAACATTAATTATTTCCCTGTTATCAGTGGTGTTTGTTCACTGAGGATTCATCATCAAGGAAGTGACCCCTGCTAAACTGCAGGCTGCATGGGCGGAACATTCTTCAGTACAGTTCTGGATAAAATAACCTCAGATTGTTTTATTGTTCTGAAATACACAGCTGGTACTGACTATGTTTCCTGTTTTGTGGAAAATTCAGATCTTGTTAAGACTATCCCAAACTTTCTATACTGGTGGTTCTTAAAAAAAAAACAAAAAAAACACGCAGACCAACAAAAGAAAACTGGCACTCGGCAGCAGGAATCTATAGACGACGCCTATTCCATTAATATTGTCCACCAGTTGTCTCAAGAGGCCCTCCATTGTCCAGATAACATGGAAAAATGCATCAGTTTCATCAGGACACACAACCCCCTCTTAACAGATGACGTCATTCAGTTTAAAAGTGTAGAAGCGTGAAGTGGCCCGATGACCTTATACACTCAAAAGCGAACTATGTTATAAGCATGTAATGAATATGCTCTTAACTGTTAGCTGAACAAGTTTAGCTGCATTTTAACAAACTTGAAATAGATATGCCCTACACGTGTCTATCTATCATTAGACTGCCATTTGAGCTCATATTTCATGCTGAGTACGTTTTTTGAGACTTGGCAGTTTACTTCTTCAGTTAAAACATAGGACGGTGTATATTTGTGACACTAAAAATAAATTATGAATGGTTCACATGGTTCTATAATATGAATCAGAGGGTTCTAAATAGAAACATCATGGCACTTCTTTTGCTGCTGCGTTATATTTGTATCCCACAGTACGCGTTTTCACAGTACTTAAAGGAAACGCAATGATATAACCCTACTGCTAATGAGCTGCTATCCAGAAAGATTTGGAAACTGGAACACACATTTTCCACACTGTAAATCAGGTGTTTAAGAATTAAATATAAACATTATGCAACAGATTGTAAACCAACTTTATATAGGTGTGTTTGTTTTGGCAAACCTGTTCTGTGTCTATAGTCTAAAACCATTTTTAAAAACTTCTAAATGTGTTTATAATCTGTTCCGTAATATTTGTATGTAAATTTTTTGGTTTTACAGTGCGGTTTCCTATACCCAACAGGTGTATAAAAGAAGTGCTCAGGTTTACAGCAATCAGATCAATTTAGGAGTGTAGAGTGACGTTTGAATTGGATTTTTAAAATCGCCTTTTTTCTTCTAACCAGAAGACAGTCAGAGGGATTTTATCTGATTAGAATTAAATACTGATCGTTTGTGAATTTTACCGATGGGAATGCTGCACCGCTGATTCTCCAAATTAATGTTTAATGACCTTCCATTAATGGTAAAGGCTATATCGCTCAGAAAACACACACACGCACACGCGTACGCACGCGCATTTGTTATGATGATAAAAAAAAAGTGTAAAAAGGATTACACTGGATAAATTGGGGATTACATTATGGTTATCGTCACGACACAATGAGTCAGGCAGGCAACTCTAATACAAAGTGCACACCAGTTCATAAATATATAGATATTTAACTATAAGAATGGCATTGAAGAAATAAAGGTATACAACGTATTACACAAGTTTTTTTTTTTTTTTTAGAGGAATACAACAAAGAATAAAACTAGCTTTTCTGTTTGTTATAATTATTGTATTGCTCTCAGAAAATGTGTCTTTGCACTTGCTTTCAAACAGGGCCTAACTGTATTTATTTAAGGGGTCCCATATAAACTTATAAACTTCTGTTGATTACTAATTTACATTTTCTTTCTTTAAAATATATACCATAACTGTTGGAAAAAAAAAAAAAAAAAAAAAAAAAACATTTTGTCGTGATCAAAATCAAAATGCTAGACAGTTTTGATAGCCTAAGTTTGCTTCAGTGAATTGAGTTAAGAGTTCATTGTGTTCCCTGTCACTCAGGAGATTAGATAGTTTGGTTAGGCCCCTACTGACTCTGTATTTATTGACCGTCTGGAATAAATATCAAAGCTTTCAAACATACCCGACCAGTCAATAAAGATCTTATTATTTTTGCTATCTTGGTATCTTCATTTGCACGCTGTGTGTACAATAACATCTTATTTTGATTGACTGCAGCTTTTCTACGTTTGTTCAACAGGGGGCGCATAGGGAGACGTGGTCTCCGTCAGTCTATTTGTAAATGTTGGTGAAGGTTGAAAAATACTTTATTAACAATACAACAACTACGACTACTACTACTGCTACTACTACTAATAATAATAATAATAATAATAATAATAATAATAATAATAATAATAATAGGTAGGTGTCTTTAATTTGTCTAAAGTGAGCTGTGAAGTTGTGTAAACAGAAAGTAATATGGTGAGAAACTATTCTCAATGGTTATTTAACCAAAACAGCAACAATAAAAACATTTATAGTATACTAGTACAAAGTTTCCCAGTTGTTAGGTAATAATATTACATTTATATGTGACAATACATTTTTAAAAAAATAGTATAGTCATTAAAGTGAGTAAAGTCAAGCACAGTAAAATGGTACAGCTCAAAGAATCATGGTAAAGCATATTAAAGTGAAATTCCTATTATTAAAGTCCTGGACATGAAAAGCAAACTAAGTATCTACAGTTGTGATTGAAACTGACCTTGCATATATGATAGATGTCGAGGAGAAACTTTGCATAACAAACAATAGAGTGTGTGCTTCATATGACAGGTGCCATTATTATTATTATTATTATTATTATTATTTATTATTATTATTAATATTAATTATCTGAGCAGTAAGGTTGCCCTCAATCTGCACCAAGGCATTCTTGTGTTAAAGGAGATTCCTCCCCACATCATCACACTTGCACTCCCCTTAAAACACTCCACCCCTCTCTCTGCCACCACCTCAGATTTTCTTTGGTCCACAGAAGACGGCGATTTCTTCTCTCAGCTGTCAACATGTTACCCCTGAACACCACCTCAGATGTTCTCTGGTCCACAGAAGACGGCGATTTCTTCTCTCAGCTGTCAACATGTTACCCCTGAACAGTAGCATTCATTTCATTTACATGCAGGCTACAGTCATTCTGCTGATGTGCGGGTTATTTCTTCTTGGAATTGCTTGTGCTGTAACCACTGCAGTATGAAAACACAGATGGATCAGTCAGATGTGGCGGTCCTGGCCGGTGTGGTGGCCTTGTGTCTTCCAGCACATGGCCTATCCCTCACAGAGCCGGCTTCCTGGTTTCTGTGGACTAGTCTGCTGATTGTTGAAGCAGAACATCTCATTCTCTGGGCAACTTCTATCACAGACAAGCCGCCTTCAATCATGCCGATAGCAACCAGGCAATTTTCATTACTTGTGGTCGTATCTTTCACTTTTCTTGCATTAATTAAAATCATGTCTTTTCGAATGGCTATTTATACAGATTCTTAAACAGTTCATTTTAGCAATTTTAACTCAACACAAACACTGAGCATCTGGCATTTTTATGAAATCACATAACTTGATCTCAGTATTTTGTTATCCCAAGAAACAATACTACTTAAACAAACAACAAACCTAGCTGCTGACTATTTAAAATGTAAATAACATTATGTATGTGCCCAATGAACTATTGATGTAAAACGTAGACTGTTGCATTTTCATTGTGCATCAGTATATATGTATATAGTAATTCCTTATAAAAGCGTAGCACCATGTAAAAAAGCACAGTGAAAAAATGGTAAAGCATAGGTAAGCATTGTAAAGCACAGATAGGTATGGTAAAGAATATTTTAAAGAGCATGGTAAGCGGTGGTAAATGCATAGTATAACTGGGAAAGGCAAAGTATAAGTGCCTAACATTTGAAGTTTCTATTAGAATTGCTGTATCATAATTATAGGCCAGTGGCATCTTTTGGCCTGCCAGTTCAGTCGATATTTCAAAGAATAAACTAGGACACAGTGTGCATTGTTATTTCAAATCCCCCTTCTCTGCTAACAAAACACACCAAAGAATTACAAGCCCTGAAAGGTTTTTGTATGGTTTTTCTCATGCGTGTCAAACGGCAGGGTAATAAAAAGGTACTTCCAAGAACTTTAAAGCTCCTTCTCTGATTAATTGTGACACAGTAAAAGGGCTCTCTGCAGAGCAAACCGTTTTATCCACTATAAAGTGGCATTTAAAAGAGGAGGGGAAGAAAGCCTAAAAAACAGTTGTACATGAAAAAACAGATTTCACTCGTTAATTCATCTGGTAATAGTGAAAAGTCTAATCCAAATATTGAACTCGGAAATAATCCCGGCATTTAGGACAATCACAAGGAAATTTATAGGGCTCTCTGTGAGGTTGCTATACAATGGTTTTCTTGCTTTGCTGACTTTTCAAACAACTCTTTATTGGCAATAGGACTACATTTTCAACATAAATTAGTTTTGCCCTGTTACAGGCAGAAATGTTTGACTTGGGTGAATAATGGTAATTGGTTACTGTTGTGTCAAGCTCATGGATTACCCCATAAAGGAAAAGAATAATGGGTTATAAATTAAAGTAATTTACACTAAGAAAAAATAACTTTGTCTTATTAAATAAATGTATATATTTAAAAATTACCTGCAATATGTAACATCTTAAAACAGATTGTCCCTCATGACTGAATACATTGTAATGCAAGTGGCATGCCACACATGTAATCTGTAATATATAAAAGCTGCATTTCCCTGTTGCAATTTAGTTCCAGCCACGAGGGGCAAGACGTTGATAGAGGTCTGATTGCAGGTGCTCGGAGGGCAGGTGCTTCCATGTCCAAATTATATTTCACAAGAAACCTCATCAAAGCTGGAGAACAGACTTTGCAGAAGATTTCCAACGCCAGCTTCCCTGAAGGAATTAGAGGCAGTAATAACTGGGGAATAGTCATGTACCCCTGTGAAAAACGACAACACCATGTCGACTAAATCATGGTTAAAAAATTCTTTGGAAAGCAACTGGCAGAAAGCGATAGCTACAACCAGGAAACACTTAAGGGGCAGGTAGTTCTTTGAGGGGGGAGGCAGTTCCGCACAGATCATGAAGTTGAGAGTTTAGCATGTGAATCACTCCCCATAGCAGCCCCATGACCTGACCTACTTTGCTTATTGCTTGCACTTAGAATTTTGAGGAATTTTATGAATTGCAGTCTATATGCCAGCAGAATCACTAAAAGGAAATCAACAAGTTGTTCCTGTTATAGTATTCAAAAACTGCAGTGCTCGAAATCTGTAATGGTTGAGACCTTGAATCCAGACTTTAGTCATTGAATCAGGGTTATCCTTCCTGGATACCACTAGCCTTTTGGCAGAGCTATGGCAGGTGTTTATAGGTGAAATAATTCAAATGTACACATCAGAACATAAAAAATAATATTCTCTGACCAATTCAACTCTATTACTTGTAATGTTCAATATTAAACACTTCCCCATTATAGCATTGGGGAAACTGTCTACAAAGAAAATATCAAAAGGAGTTCAAAAGCAGCCTAGTTTCATTATACGTTTCAAGAAATAAAGTTTGATTTCCTCTTTTCTGGACAACCCAATATATTCAACCTGCCATTTAAATGTGTTATTTAAGTTTTTAGTGGTTTTATAAAAAGCCATATTTAGTTTGCTTTCAAGTGAGTGTTCAGTGCCTGTAACAAGCCCTAAGAACTCGTACTTCAATTGTTTGCTCAACAGAAACTGGAATGTAACATTTTTATTCTTTAAACTAAATACAAATGATGATTCACAGCCCACTAGCAAACTTCACTTTTTTTTTATCACCGCCTGACAGCTGAATTGTTGAAAATTGTTGTGAAATGGCTCCAACTGTGCCAACTGGTGATTTACTGGTTAATCACGAAAGGAGAAGTGAAACTCAAACTGCTGAAATTATACAAAGTGTTCAAAACCAGTGCTCCAGTAAGGCCAACAGACAGATCTGCCGCTTTCAGATAGGCCTGTTTTCATACAAGAGAACACATGCAATAAAATGATAGCAAATCCTAAGGGCCCACTCTTTTGATGAGGTGGGTGCACAAAGGGCTCTGTCTTAACCCAATCTGATCAGATGATGAAGCCCTAAACAAACTACCACTGTGAGAAAGTGATAAACAGAACTTCCTGTAGCAAGCTGCCTCAGATAACACTTTCCACTGGCTGCAAAAAAGAGTCAAGGTCCTTAAAGAAATAAATATAAAAGGCACTTTGCAAACACATTGCCTGAAAAACAGAGAAGTTTAAAGAGATACTGTGTATTGCAACGTACTTTGATAAAGAATTCAAGGCACTCTTACGGTTTAATACATTTTAAAACCATTTTATAGACTATTGGAGTGTCAGTCTCATTCCAATATTCTAGTAGATGAGCAGTAGACTATGGGACAAATAGCATAGCAAGTTATTACTGTGAACACCAGAAATAATCTATAGTGTTGTACATGTAGTTTAAAAATGTTCAGATCAAAAACTGATGTAAAGAATATATACTGTATATATGAAAAGCAAGCAGCATAGTGTACTGTATCTGGGTCTAAAAGGAAACAAATCAATCACAAGAAATAACCATTTCAGATTTCAGATTGATAAACGACAAACACCATGTTAAACAAAATCCATCTTCAGGTTGCATAGGTAGAATTAAGATTACAGTTGGTATGCAGGCAGACAATGTTGTTTGTAATTGTTTTAACTGCATAAGAACATATAGTGAGAACACATGAAAATTTACAAACGAAAGGAGTCTATTTGGCCCATCTATGCTCACCCGGTTCCTAGTAATTGATTTATCTAAAAACTTTGCCAAGTTGGGTCTTAAAGGATCTAAGCGATTATACCTCAACAACATGACCAGGTAACCTATTCCATATCCTCACAACTCTGTATGAAGAAGTGCCTTCTGTACCTCTGTCCGAATCTCGGCTTAATTTCCAGCTGTGTCCGCTGGACCTGGTTTATGTGATGTGCGTAAAGGTTTGGGTTTACTATGTCAACTCCTTTTATAATTTTAAAGACTTTGATCATGTCACCCCTAATTCTTCGTTGTTCTAGCCTAAATAGATTCAGTTCTTTCAACCTATCTTCATGGTTCATTCATTTAAACCCTGGGATTAGTCTGGGTGCTCTTTGTTGGACTCTCTCCAGAGCCACAATGTCCCTTTGGTGCTGTGATGACCAGAACTGGACATAGTAGTCTATGTGTGGTTGCAACAGTGCATCTTACAACTTCGTCATAACCTAACTGTTTGAAGTTCACTGCTGAAATATGTAAGGTTATTCTGCAAAAAACACATGTACTGTGTGTGTGTGTGTGTGTGTATGTGTATGTGTATATGTATATGTATATGTATATATATGTATATATATATATATATATATATATATATATATATATATTGTATGAAAGCTATGTTTACATCCTGAGTTTAATTCACCTTTCCTGAATTATCAACATATATATATATATATATATATATATATAGAGAGAGAGAGAGAGAGAGAGAGAGAGAGAGAGAGAGAGAGAGAGAGAGAGACTTAATTTAGTTATTATTCTGCATTAAATTCACTTGCAATTTGAACCCACCTGTTTATTGGCTTTTTTTAAAATCACAGATAATGTCCCTGTATCATGAAAAAAAAAACAATAGCTGGGCTTCAGTTGGTTAAAGGAAAATAATTCCATCTCGGGTTTCTGTGACAGTTTATATAGGCCATCTGATTTTGGGTTAATTTTCTCTTCAAATTCGGGTGAATGTGTTTTTTTTTTAAATCGGGTAGAATTATTTAATGAGAAAATCGGGTGAAATCGGGTGGATTATTTTTATACATAATCAAGAAAGAAAAAATAGTTTGGTAAAAATCTGGTTTTATTTCAAAAGAAATAACAAATGCTTAAGCACAAAGTGTTGACAACAAAGTCGGGTTTGATAGGGTTAAATGGGGTAAAACCCCCAAATCAGACACCCTATTTATAAACTACTCCAACTAACAGCCTCATAATTTATGACGTCACATAAACCCTAGATGTACATATATATATATATATATATATATATATATATATATATATATATATATATATATATATATATATATATATATATTCATGTTTTTATTAACGTATTACCTTGGCTTAAAATGGTCCTTTATCCATACTGCTGGTTAACTGCAAAATGACCATGCGCAATTACCATTTTAAGTTTTAGAAGGAACTAGCTGTGAAAAGTTATTTTTACACACAAACCGATCCTTCTTTGTAGGGACAAAAGCTGAGTGATGTGAGTCAACAGGTTAAAAAGTTTACTGTGTGTCACTCACTTAAGGTGTTATTTGAAAACAGCTAAAGCATTTGTGAAGCACTTGACAGTATAAATGCATGAAGTGGATTCTTGACCGACAAGCCCACTGGTCTTAAAAGCTAGGAAGGCTTGTTTTGAATATAGATCACTCAGTTGATGCAACTGAGACTGTGATTAGACCTGGTTGTTTTAAAGAAGCAACACTGGCTTTGTTCACTTAACTGTTCTGACAGAAGAAAGCAGCACTTAGACTTCCATCTGTTCATTTTTACTTGACCTTCTTTTCTTTTTAAAATCTCATCTTTCAAAGGATCGACAGGCGTGGCTTTTAAGTGGGTACAAACTTTGCAGCTATGTTTTTCTGAATAATATAAATCAGGCTTGGTGAAGAATCCCAGGGATGGAAATAAAACTAATTGCATAGCTGTTTGATCCACTCCTGGTATTACTATGACTTTAATAAGATACACCTGAATGTGTTACCAATACACTGTGGCTAATCAAGCTCACAGTAAAACCTGGAATGGGTGAAACTGCTATTGGAGCTATTGTGAAGCCTGTGATTACTTTAGTAAATTAGCATTTCTTTCCATTATTATTCTACATACCTTAGGTTTTACCACCAGCTATTCTTCAATGAGATGCTCGGATACATTGTGAAAAGTGTTGAATTTAAATCAAGGGAAGTAATGTTAAAACTGTACAATGCACTAGTAAGACCTCATCTTGAATATTGTGTGCAGTTCTGGTCACCTCGCTATAAAAAAGATATTGCTGCTCTAGAAAGAGTGCAAAGAAGAGCGACCAGAATTATTACGGGTTTAAAAGGCATGTCATATGCAGACAGGCTAAAATAATTGAATCTGTTCAGTCTTGAACAAAGAAGACTACGTGGCGACCTAATTCAAGCATTCAAAATTCTAAAAGGTATTGACAGTGTCGACCCAAGGGACTTTTTCAGCCTGAAAAAAGAAACAAGGACCAGGGGTCACAAATGGAGATTAGACAAAGGGGCATTCAGAACAGAAAATAGGAGGCACTTTTTTACACAGAGAATTGTGAGGGTCTGGAATCAACTCCCCAGTAATGTTGTTGAAGCTGATACCCTGGGATCCTTCAAGAAGCTGCTTGATGAGATGCTGGGATCAATAAGCTACTAACAACCAAACGAGCAAGATGGGCAGAATGGCCTCCTCTCGTTTGTAAACTTTCTTATGTTCTTATGTTCTAATACAATGGTTCTTTACAAAGTGACAATGGTCTGCTGCAATGCTACAAGGCCGTGACCGGTAGTAGGGTGGTGCTTTGGTGATAACATTTCCATATTTTGACATACTATCTAAAGTATACTTGTTTTCATTAGATTTGTGGGACACTTTACTTTCAAATTACCTCGAAGCCTATCTCTTCTCAGAAGACAATAAACTATTCTTGTGAGACTGCTGCTGCCTGGCCCCTATCTTTCACGGTGTACGCTAATCACCCTGCTGCAGCAGATGAAGGACACCGGGTGCAGAACAGTATACATCCCTGTGTGTTAAATTTCTGAGAAGAAGCACATGCATTCCTTTAATTAACAGCCAAACAGTGTGACCTACACAGTGGAGGTGTGGGTGTTTTCAATGATAAATGTGTTATATACTTCAAGACAAAATAGCTTCCGGTCACCGTATCCATGTCAATGTATTTTCATTACAAACTTCTGTGAACCACTGCTACCATCTGTAGTCAGAGCAATCGAAAGATCTCTGCAGATGACTGAAATTAACCGTTTCCTCTGAATTGTTATAGTGATAACAAATTGCTTAACTGAATTACCCAACCGCCTTTATCTTTCCCTTGGGGCTACCGCTCCCAAAATGAACCGAAGAGAAGCACCCTCTAGTCAAATGCAATAGCCCACTCCGTTCCACAGCTCATTTAGGAGATAACAGATACTGCACACTAGAGTCGGGATACTGTTTCACATACCGATGTGATACCGTGGTGTATTACAGCAGAGGATTACCATTGCATGTTGGTTCTTACCTTTGTTATACCAAAAATAGAAAATGTGACCATTGTGGTATCATTCTACCAAACACATTGGATTCCCAATGATTACCTGAAGTGGATTCTGTCTGGCACATAGTCCAATATCCTAATGTTTGCTTCAAGCATTTGTATACTTATTTTTTCATTTAATTTGTGACTAAACTGTATACATGGGAGCATACTAGTAGTATCAGGGTTCAACGCTCAAAAGAGGTCCTCTTCCTTTCATTTTGTTCCCCTAAACAACTTTCTCATGCAAGAGGTTAAAAATCAAAGGAAGGGACCCTTTTGGGTGCTGCACCATGACACACGCTAGTAAGCTGTTTGTAATGTGAAATGAATTGCTTTATCGATAAGGCACTTTTGTATGAAACAAAACAGATGGTTTGGGGGGGTGGGGGACCTTGGGTGGGGGGGGGGGGGGGGGGGGTATCTGCAAATCTTATTTTAATTGAGTAGGTGGGGCTTTGAAAAGTCAGACTGCCTCATTATTTGATTGGAATGAGAAAGGCAGTTCTGTCCAAGGAAACAAGCTCAAAACACCTCAGAGCCATGTTACAGCAGCCTGTGAGAAAAATTCTAATAGCTCAATATTGGAGCAACAGAACCCAAATATATCTGTAATATTTTCCCATGTGAGAGATGTAAATTAGGTAGATAGATGAGTGTTTTGAATTATCAGTCAGTAGTACTGCAGTTTCTTGATTTTGATTGTGATCTCTCCTGAGATGCTTATATTGCTGAGGTATGCACCAGGAGGCGCAAAGATAAAGAGGAATGAAGGAAGCAGGGCGATGTAACTGAGTTGATAAAAAAAAAGCATTTTGGTTTCAGGGTGAATCGGCAGTTTGGTTCCTCACAACCGAAAAAGGGCGCAGTTCCGCTGACGCCATGGGCTCGAATGGGGGACCCGTAAGGACCCGCAGTACCAGTTCTAGATCCCACTTGGGGACCATACTTTTCATGGGAGGACAAAGCCTCTGAGCCCCTTGAAGAAACTGAACTGCCAGGAAATGTGCCCCACGGGACACAGAGAGAATTTTGTTGTGGCACACCGATATTGCTGCCAAGTATACCTTCAAAGTGGATGCTGATTTTCCTGCGTCAAACAGGTGTTGCAAGAAGGTTAACATCGTCTCAATAGGGCAGGTCACCGGATCATGACCTTGGGCAATGCACCAGTCTTTCCACTTGTATGAGTACATAAGAACATAAGAAAGTTTACAAACGAGAGGAGGCCATTCGGCCCATCTTGCTCGTTTGGTTGTTAGTAGCTTATTGATCCCAAAATCTCATCAAGCAGCTTCTTGAAGGATCCCAGGGTGTCAGCTTCAACAACATTACTGGGGAGTTGATTCCAGACCCTCACAATTCTCTGTGTAAAAAAGTGCCTCCTATTTTCTGTTCTGAATTTGTCTAAACTCCATTTGTGACCCTAGGTCCTTGTTTCTTTTTTCAGGCTGAAAAGGTCCCTTGGGCCGACACAAATTTTAGAATTTTGAATGCTTGAATTAGGTCGCCACGTAGTCTTCTTTGTTCAAGACTGAACAGATTCAATTCTTTTAGCCTGTCTGCATATGACATGCCTTTTAAGCCCGGAATAATTCTGGTCGCTCTTCTTTGCACTCTTTCTAGAGCAGCAATATCTTTTTTATAGCGAGGTGACCAGAACTGCACACAATATTCAAGATGAGGTCTTACTAGTGCATTGTACAGTTTTAACATTACTTTCCTTGATTTAAATTCAACACTTTTTCACAATGTATCCGAGCATCTTGTTAGCCTTTTTTATAGCTTCCCCACATTGTCTAGATGAAGACATTTCTGAGTCAACAAAAACTCCTAGGTCTTTTTCATAGATTCCTTCTCCAATTTCAGTATCTCCCATATGATATTTATAATGTACATTTTTATTTCCTGCGTGCAGTACCTTACACTTTTCTCTATTAAATGTCATTTGCCATGTGTCCTGCCCAGTTCTGAATCTTGTCTAGATCATTTTGAATGACCTTTGCTGCTGCAACAGTGTTTGCCACTCCTCCTACTTTTGTGTCGTCTGCAAATTTAACAAGTTTGCTTACTATACCAGAATCTAAATCATTAATGTAGATTAGGAATAGCAGAGGACCTAATACTGATCCCTGTGGTACACCACTGGTTACCACACTCCATTCTGAGGTTTCTCCTCTAATCAGTACTTTCTGTTTTCTACATGTTAACCACTCCCTAATCCATGTACATGTGTTTCCTTGAATCCCAACTGCGTTCAGTTTGAGAATTAATCTTTTGTGCAGGACTTTGTCAAAAGCTTTCTGGAAATCTAAATAAACCATGTCATATGCTTTGGGCTCTAGTGCTCTGCGCCCTAGCAGACTGTAGTGTTTCTACTACTGCATCTGGCAAACCTTGTCTGAATAGACGGCTCTGTTCAATGGCCAGACCCAGAGTTGGAGCTGGCCTGGGTTCGGGTGCCATAATAGCCCCTCTACTTGGCTCAGAAGGTTCTTGTGCAGCGGGAGCTGACACGGTTGACCCGACAACATGTTAGAGAGGACAGCAAACCAGGGGCGCCTCGGCCATCTGGGTGCAACCACCGTAGTATGGTCTGTCCGGACCAGCACATGTTTGTGCACTAACTGCTGGCAAAAATGAGACAACGCCAGGTTCACTGCTTGTAGCTCTTGGGCATTTATGTGCGCTTGCTACCAGTGTCCCTTCCACTGACCTCTTATTCCTCTTCCATTCCAGACCACTCCCCAGCTGGCTGGAGGCATCTGTAGTGACCATTTCCCTTCTGAGAGGGGATCTGAGGGGAGATCCGAGGTGCAGATTACCAGGACAGAACCACCACTCCATTGTCTTTCAGCGTTGTCTGGACACTCGCACCAACCGGTATCGATCTCGGATCCGGTGCACCTTGAATGTATTTACCCAGGCTTGAAGCGGGTGCATTCTCAGCAGCCCTAGTGGAAGGATTCTCGAGGCAGCTGCCATCAGCCCCAACAACCTTTGACATATTTTGACCTGTAGGAGAGCGTCCTCTCTGAATAGGTAGAGTGTGGCCTCCAATGACCGAATCCTGTATTCCGACAGTGAGTCATGCATGCTCACAGAGTTCAGTTTGATCCCCAGGAACACTGTGGACTGAGACAGTACAAAGTTGCTCTTCTGTTGATGTATTGAGAGCCTTAACTTCATCACATGATCTATGACCTGTTTTGTACGCGCCTCTGTGTGTGCTTTGGAATGCGCGCAAACTAGCCAATCGTCCAGATAGTTCAGGATCTGAATACCCTGCAGCCTGAGTGGAGCCAGTGCTACATCCATGCACTTTGAAAATGTGCGGGGCTGCAGCAAGAGGCCAAATGGCAGCACGCAGAATTCGTATGCGTTGCCTTGAAAGGCGAAGCGCAGATATTTTCTGTACGCAAGACGGATTGGGACATGGAAGTAGGCGTCTTGCAGGTCGATCTATGTGAATCTGTTGCCCGGTTGGACGGACTGGAGGATATGCTCTGCTGTCAAAATATTGAACTTCCTCTGTTTGTGGAACAAGCTGAGGACCCTGAGGTCTAGAATTGGTCTGAAACTCTCCATCTTGGGCACCAGGAAGTACCTGGAGTAAAAGCCACTGGGGGCATCACTTGGACTTATCAAGCACACAGCCATCTCCTGTTGAAGGAGTATCGTGCTCGCTGGTTGGACGGTGGTGAGGAGCACAACCTTGAAGGGTGCCGGACCTAAGCGGAATTGTAGAGCTTATCCGTGTCTCATTGTCGATAGCACCCAGGAGTCCTGGGTACAGCCTTGCCATGGGTCATTGCCATTGGTCAGTCCGGTTGTGAAGGGGGTTGGTGGCAGCTAGTGTTCCTCAGGGGTGGTCTCCCTTGGGCTTGGGAGGGGGCAGGTCTTTCTTAGGTCCCGGTCTCGGTCTCCAGCCGGAGAACCAGTTACCCCTGGCAGGCGGTGGTCCCTTGCCGCCGGCTCTTCCTCTGTCTGCTTGTCTGTTCTGCGGTGGGGGGTGGTGTTCAGGCTTGTCCCAGCAGACTGTGAATGCCACCTTGGGCACTGACGGTAAGCCAGAAGGCGCGAAAATTTGGAGGCGACCTCCGTGGCCTTGTGGGACCTCTCAAGGCTCTCATCAATGGTCACCCCAAAAATCTCCCAACTTTTCGGTCTCCATGATCTTGGCTTGCATCAGCCACAAATGCTGGCAAGTGGCCGCCATCACCGCCAGCGACCTCGGTCTCCATGATCTTGGCTTGCATCAGCCACAAATGCTGGCAAGTGGCCGCCATCACCGCCAGCGACCTCCCTGATGCCTGGCTTAACTCCTCCATTAGGTCAGTCATTGCCCTTGCTACCAGCAGTGTGAACAATCATCATTTCACAAACCAGTTGTCAATTCTTAAGGCAGTTAACGGTATTGATTGTTTTTTTTTTGGTTTTTTTGGCTTTTTAGTGATAAAACAATAGATTTGCACTGCTGTCTTAAATCTTACAGGAGAATATCTTTACAGCACAGCCTTTGTGGCAGGCTGGCGAGTGGATAGAGGCCCAGAGACAGACTGCAGTTCAAAAAAATAACTATTTTATTATAAATAAACAAAAATAAAGTGCACAAGGGCAAAATAACAGATACTCAAACACAAATAAAGCAAAAACAAAACTCACAAAAATAAAGTTTCCAGGCTGGGCAATGCCTTCACTGGATTTAGAAAATTCAAAAAACCACAAAACAAACACCAACCTGCTTCCTCAGCTCCCTCCTCCCAAATGAGAAGCTGAGGCCTCCTTTTATATCAGGTGGCTGGGCGCTGATTGATCGTTAATCAACCTAATCAACTAATCAACCCCAGCCACCTGAACATAATAAACCCAGGCAGGCAGGGGAAGTTAACCCCATCCCTGCCAATTTAAAAAGGGCAGAGCTTTGCTCTGCCACACACCTCCCCCCATGTACAACGTACACCGGCCGCAATCGGCCAACTCCCCCCCCCTCCCCCCCCCCCCCACCCTCCTCCCCCCAAGAGTCCAATTATGTCCCTTGGGTGGGCTGTTATGGTGGGTGGTGGTGGGCGGGGTTGATGTCGGAGCCCCCAAGCCTTCTTTGGTTGAGGGGGCCCCGAATGTCCAAGGTAGCATGGCGACGGCGGCCCGGCTCCCTCTGGTGGCGGAGGCGGCGACGGCGGCCCGGCTCCCTCTGGTGGCGGAGGCGGCGACGGCGGCCCGGCTCCCTCTGGTGGCGGAGGCGGCGACGGCGGCCCGGCTCCCTCTGGTGGCGGAGGCGGCGGCGGCGGCGGCGGCCCGGCTCCCTCTGGTGGCGGAGGCGGCGGCGGCCCGGCTCCCTCTGGTGGCGGAGGCGGCGGCGGCGGCGGCCGGCTCCCTCTGGTGGCGGAGGCGGCGGCGGCGGCCCGGCTCCCTCTGGTGGCGGAGGCGGCGGCGGCGGCCCGGCTCCCTCTGGTGGCGGAGGCGGCGACGGCGGCCCGGCTCCCTCTGGTGGCGGAGGCGGCGGCGGCGGCCCGGCTCCCTCTGGTGGCGGAGGCGGCGACGGCGGACCGGCTCCCTCTGGTGGCGGAGGCGGCGGCGGCGGCCCGGCTCCCTCTGGTGGCGGAGGCGGCGACGGCGGACCGGCTCCCTCTGGTGGCGGAGGCGGCGACGGCGGCCCGGCTCCCTCTGGTGGCGGAGGCGGCGGCGGCGGCCCGGCTCCCTCTGGTGGCGGAGGCGGCGGCGGCGGCCCGGCTCCCTCTGGCTCTGAGAGCGGCGGCGGCTCCTCCCTCTCGGGCTCTGAGGACGACGGCAGATCCTCCTCCCTCTCTGGCTCTGGGAGCGACAGCAGATCCTCCTCCCTCTCTCTCTCTGGGAGCGACAGCAGATCCTCCTCCCTCTCTGGCTCTGGGAGCGACGGCAGATCCTCCTCCCTCTCTGGCTCTGGGAGCGACGGGCTCCTCCTCCCTCTCTGGCTCTGGGAGCGACAGCAGATCCTCCTCCCTCTCTCTCTCTGGGAGCGACAGCAGATCCTCCTCCCTCTCTGGCTCTGGGAGCGACAGCAGATCCTCCTCCCCTCTCTGGCTCTGGGAGCGACAGCAGATCCTCCTCCCTCTCTGGCTCTGGGAGCGACGGCAGCTCCTCCTCCCTCTCTGGCTCTGGGAGCGACAGCAGATCCTCCTCCCTCTCTGGCTCTGGGAGCGACAGCAGATCCTCCTCCCTCTCTGGCTCTGGGAGCGACGGCTGCTCCTCACCCCTCTCTGGCTCTGGGAGCGAAGGCTCCTCCTCCCTCTCTGGCTCTGGGAGCGACGGCGGCTCCTCACCCCTCTCTGGCTCTGGGAGCGACGGCTGCTCCTCACCCCTCTCTGGCTCTGGGAGCGACGGCTGCTCCTCACCCCTCTCTGGCTCTGGGAGCGACGGCAGCTCCTCACCCCTCTCTGGCTCTGGGAGCGACGGCAGCTCCTCACCCCTCTCTGGCTCTGGGAGCGACGGCAGCTCCTCACCCCTCTCTGGCTCTGGGAGCGACGGCAGCTCCTCACCCCTCTCTGGCTCTGGGAGCGACGGCAGCACCTCCTCACCCCTCTCTGGCTCTGGGAGCGACGGCAGCTCCTCACCCCTCTCTGGCTCTGGGAACGACGGCAGCTCCTCACCCCTCTCTGGCTCTGGGCACGAGGCAGCTCCTCACCCCTCTCTGGCTCTGGGAGCGACGGCAGCTCCTCACCCCTCTCTGGCTCTGGGAGCGACGGCAGCTCCTCACCCCTCTCTGGCTCTGGGAGCGACGGCAGCTCCTCACCCCTCTCTGGCTCTGGGAGTGACGGAGGCTCCTCACCCCTCTCTGGCTCTGGGGACGACGGAGGCTCCTCACCCCTCTCTGGCTCTGGGGACGACGGCTCACCTCTCTTTATTGGAGTGACCGGTGGATCTCCCATGTCTACCGCCAGGTAATTAACCACCATGAGGGCAACCTCTGGGAAGGAGGCCGGGTGGTGCTGTTCCTCCCACTGTTCCCACCTCTCCCCATCTCGACGCCACAGCGTGTTGATAACTATGGGGAGATCGTGGACGAGGTCTGCCTCAGGGTGCATCAACCAGTCCCAGATCTCCTGGGACGGTGGTGAAGGTGGTGGTGCTGGAGGTAGTGGGGTGGCCCCTGATGCCCGGGGTGAACAAGGCACCTCTTCCTGGGCCTGGTTGTAGGGGCATCCTGCCCAGTTGTGGCCGTCCTCCTCACACCGGCCACACCAGTTTGCCGGTGGCACGTCTGGGCAGGACCGCCAACGATGGTCCTCCTTCCCACACCAGGAACACCAGGGGAAGAGGCTGGCCGGGTCCTCCAGCGGTGGCTGCAGCAGCTTACATTTCTTCAGCTGCTGCTTGTCCTGCCTTTTCCACTGTCTGCTCTTCTTTCCCATTTTTTTTTCACCAAAAAAAAAAAAAAAAAAAAAATACTGCTCTGAGCCTCTAGGTGGCGCTATCCCACTTCTGACACCAAATGTGGCAGGCTGGCGAGTGGATAGAGGCCCAGAGACAGACTGCAGTTCAAAAAAATAACTATTTTATTATAAATAAACAAAAATAAAGTGCACAAGGGCAAAAAATAACAGATATTCAAACACAAATAAAGCAAAAACAAAACTCACAAAAATAAAGGTTTCCAGGCTGGGCAATGCCTTCACTGGATTTAGAAAATTCAAAAAAACCACAAAACAAACACCAACCTGCTTCCTCAGCTCCCTCCTCTCCCAAATGAGAAGCAGAGGCCTCCTTTTATATCAGGTGGCTGGGCGCTGATTGATCGTTAATCAACCTAATCAACTAATCAACCCCAGCCACCTGAACATAATAAACCCAGGCAGGCAGGGGAAGTTAACCCCATCCCTGCCAATTTAAAAAGGGCAGAGCTTTGCTCTTACTTATAAGACCTCATGATAGCATTTCTTAGAAGCCTGCAGCAGCGCACAGGATTTTAAAAATAAAAGTCTTTCAACTATAGGTCTACTCCTGTCATTTGCTTTAAAAAAATATTCCATGAGAAAATAAACTCGGACAGTACAGCAGTGTAAAACAAAGGCTTACACTATATCACATTTCCAAATGGAGAGGCTGAAGAACAATAATAAACAGGCATTTTATTAGTTGTCAGGCTTTCCTAACATACTTTACACAGTTGTAGTGTAAGTCCGGACTCCAGGAATGAAAATGCATATATTAATCAAGTGTTCTACTTGGTTGCAACATGAATGCTTCCTTACGGGCTGACGGTGAAATAGAAGTACAGGCTACTTAGTTGGCTAATTGGCTTGTTAAGGCATCTGAAATCAATTGCTGTTTCAATTGCAGGGGTCGTAAAAACTACTCGCAAAGGGCTTTGTGAGCTCGTTGCTCCTTTTGAAAATAAAGGAGTATACTAGTGTGAGCAAAAAAGGTAGAAATGAGAATGCGCTGCTACCTCTATTTTGTTCTAAATGTGCCCCTTCTGAAAATCAGGCTGCAAGTGTCTTTTATTACTGTGTTTACAGTTTTTTGGGGTTTTTTTACCCATAATTAGAATGTTATAATATATTTATATGTTTTGGATTTATTAACTGCAAGTTGTATAAATAACAGAAATGAGGTTCAATTTGTTTAAAAGACATTTATAAAGACGTTACTGTAGTAATGAGTAGCAAATTAGGTTAGGTTTTATTTTGTTTAATTACATTTTTTTAGTTTATAAATAGGTTATATATTTGGTTACAATTAACACAAAATGAACGTGCCTTCAAGAGTTCATGGCCCCCATTTTCCTCATAGTGCCATTACACTATCACTTGTATTCTTTCTCTAAGGAGGAAGACAAATTGTGACTCCTGAATAGAGGCTTAGAAAGGAGAACGATATTTTTTTTTCTGTTTTGTATAGTTCTCTATTGTTGTCTCAGCATAGATCATTATTTAACAAGCTTACTAGCTAATGCACTGTTACAACCAAACTGAAGTACTTCTGAAAAGACTC
Source organism: Polyodon spathula (assembly GCF_017654505.1). NCBI lineage: Eukaryota > Metazoa > Chordata > Actinopteri > Acipenseriformes > Polyodontidae > Polyodon > Polyodon spathula. The sequence goes on from NC_054543.1 coordinate 16,705,203, forward strand.
TGAAGTGAGGTGGTTTAACAGATGACAACTAAAATGGCTGCTCTGTAACCACGGCTAATGTGAAGAAATAAAGGGAAAACATTTTTTTTAACCTTTTTTCTTTTTAAACTTGTTTTTTGTTTTGATGGCCACCAAGACGCTAACTTTTATATACCCCCCCCCCCCCCCCCCCCCCCCAAAAAAAAAAAACAGCGTTGTTAAACAATTAAAAAATTTTTTTTTATTTTTTAAAGCAAGGATATTTTATATTCTCAACATGCTACAAAATTCAAAAAAGATCTTGGAATCCGCCATGTGGAATTCACATGAAACTGCTGGTATTGTCAGCAACATTAAAATATGGGAAGTGTAGAATATGTTTGTAGGAAATAGTGTAGTCCCAGCTGCTTCTCTTTTAGAATGACACTGTAGGCATGTAGGTTTAATGTGCAAGGGGTGCCCCTGGCTACAGCTAAAAAAAAAAAAAACTACCTTTGGGGAGCTGGAATAAGGATTAAAGTGAGCTAACATTAGGCTAAAATATATAAAAGAATGTCATTGCCATTCACACATTGTATTAAAAAAACTGAATATAAGTGTAGGAAATATTTTTCCCAAAAACCCTTCAGTGAATGCAAGTCAAATATTCCTGAAATCCTCTCTGAAGGGAGTTTCCTTGCATTTCCATCTTTGTTATTTCAGTCTTCAAAGGAAGCAAAACAAATTAGCAGGCATTGTTCAGACTCTAGCTCTCCTGATAATATTATTTGTGGAAACATACAAGTAAGAATAACTTCCTGGTTGAAAAAGATTAAGTGGCTTTTGGAAACACATATTCTTGTAAACAGAAAAGTATTCATTCTCTGCTGTATATTTTCATAATCTGGAAGTCTTAATGTCAATTTTGCAGACTGCTGGTAAATTCTCTTCTTGGTTACCAGAAACAGGAAAAAAATAAATGAAATGATTCACATACAGGGAATTTTCTTGACTCAACCTTATCTTGCAATAAAAATGTATTAAAAACAGGATATGTTAATCCTGCTAAATTGTTCCTTGCTCGACCTTCTCTGAGCTATATCATGATTTTGCATCCTATGTTCTATTTTCATGCATTCTTTGAAGACACTGCAACCTTCGGAATATAATGGGCACTGTGAGCATAACCTGTATAACACGGACCCCTTGAAAAATGAAATGCTTCTGAAACTAAAGTAAGGCATGTTGCTATAGAAGAACACGGCACATGAAAAAAAAAAAAATTAAAAAGCATTTGCTGTTTGCATTTTCCTTTTGGGATTTATTTTCCTAGGAAGATGTATTCTGAATTTTGTATTTAAAAAATGTACAAATCCTTTGAAAAACAAGCACAGAGCAAAACCATGTCTAGCAAAACAAAAACAAAAAAATAACGAGGTCAAGGATAGCGTTGCTAACACAAAAATACATACGCAATATAAACAGCCCTTATTTGTTTAACTCAGATATTTACTTCCAGTAGTGAAAAATAAAGAACATTACTCATCTGAAGAAATGTTTACTTTACCAATTTTTTAAGTGTACACTTTTTAGCTTTATGGTTTGAATCAACACTCACAGCCTCTTGGAAAGTCATTATTGTACCACAAACTGGCAGGTGGCATTTTGTTTGTTTAACCTTTGCGTCAGTGCTTTTAGACTCCTGACTTACTCTATCAACCTACACCCAGCCTTAACTTGGCTAAAATAAAAGGATGCTTTGTGAACGGCTTACAATAATGTCATGCCCTCCTCCCCACCTCTCATTTACTAGTAAATGTCCCATCAGGATCTTGTATAGCCTTCATATCCAATGTTTTCACTGACCTCCATGTTTTCCTTCCATCTTGCTTTCATGCAATAACAAGTGACTGCTTTGTGCATACCATCTCTACTAACATCGTTCAATCTTCTATGAGAACTACCACAGTGTCTGTTTATTTCTTCAGTGTGTTTCTTCCAGTGCTCATTTCAATGTGTTTTTGTTTGATTTGAAATTTGTAAAGATCTACCATTGTGAGGTAAATACCGTATTCCTTCGAATTTAAGACACCTTCGAATTTAAACGCAGCACAAATTTACAACCCTCAATTTGAGGAAAAAATAAAACATGAAATAAATATGCATTTACAAAGATACAGCCTCAGTTATGCTGTTTTGTTCAAAACTGACACGAAACAGTGCTGTTGTAGATTAACTACAGAGCTTGTTTATTGTGCTGCACACTGTACAGTACTTAAGATGGCATCTCTGCCGTACACACACCACCACTCACTTACGGCATTACACATCCTTATGAAGCACCATTTGTGCCAAAACTATCCGGCCATTAATTTGTCAATTTGCTTGTCAATTCGTGAACTGGTCAATTTGTCCATAAATTTGTCAATTCATACAGTAATTCATAAACATATTTGTTAATTAATCTATTCATTCATTAATTAATTTGTCAATTAATTAATACGAAAGGCTGTATGCACCTGCAAATTTCCAGTCAACCAGATAAACTTCCAACTGGCAATCTCGCACTGTGCCGAAAACACTGCAACCTTTCTAACCAATGGGAGCGCACACTAATATTTTAATCAGTGAAAATCCATCCTCACTCAAAACTGCTTCTGCCAATAATATTGCAGTTTATTAGAAGGGCGTTTCAAAAGATATTCTATTTAACAAGATACTCGACTTGGCAACATTAGAAAATTGTGACAATACGTAGTTATTATGAAAAATACTACTTTCTTTACTTCTAAAGTTCAATGCATTTTTTTAACATGGCGAAAACCAGAACAAACCATTGATTCTCCATAGAATTTAGTTTTGCCTAACTCTCTATATACAACAATGCTTTGCGCACAGTGAGACATGTTGCAAGATCCTTTGAAAATTATCGGAGTCAAGTATCTTGTTAAATGGAATATCTTTTGAAACGCTCTTCTAATAAACTGCAATATTATTGACTGAAGCAGTTCTGAGTGAGGCAGGCTATATTAAATTTGAAGGAATACAATAGACCCCAGTGTCTTTTATATTCATGAATGTGGATGTTAGTCTCAAATTAAATGAGTTTTAACTAAGGCTTTTAAATCAATTTTCTTATTTTTTTTTAGCATGGACAACCTTAACCCTAACTTTTTTTCAAAATGATCTAGACAAGATTCAGAACTGGGCAGACACATGGCAAATGACATTTAATAGAGAAAATTGTAAGGTACTGCATGCAGGAAATAAAAATGTGCATTATAAATATCATATGGGAGGTAATGAAATTGGAGAAGGAATCTATGAAAAAGACCTAGGAGTTTTTGTTGACTCAGAAATATCTTCATCTAGACAATGTGGGGAAGCTATAAAAAAGGCCAACGATACGTTGTGAAAAGTGTTGAATTTAAATCAAGGGAAGTAATGTTAAAACTGTACAATGCATTAGTAAGACCTCATCTTGAATACTGTGTTCAGTTCTGGTCACCTCGCTATAAAAAAGATATTGTTGCTCTAGAAAGAGTGCAAAGAAGAGCGACCAGAATTATTCCGGGCTTAAAAGGCATGTCATATGCAGACAGGCTAAAAGAATTGAATCTGTTCAGTCTTGAACAAAGAAGACTACGCGGTGACCTAATTCAAGCATTCAGAATTCTAGAAGGTATTGACAATGTCACCCCAAGGGACTTTTTCGACCTGAAAAAAGAAACAAGGACCAGGGGTCACAAATGGAGCTTAGGCAAAGGGGCATTCAGAACAGAAAATAGGAGGCACTTTTTTACACAGAGAATCGTGAGGGTTTGGAATCAACTCCCCAATAATGTTGTTGAAGCTGACACCCTGGGATCCTTCAAGAAGCTGCTTGATGAGATTCTGGGATCAATAAGCTACTAACAACCAAACGAGCAAGATGGGCCAAATGGCCTCCTCTCATTTGTAAACTTTCTTATGTTCTTATGTCTTCAACATTTTTTTATCACTTCAAAATACAAGTATATTAACACAATTATATAAGGAAAATAACTTTGGAGTAGGGAGCACCACCGTGAAAGTGCTAAGTGTGTTAAGTGCATGTAGTAAGCATTGGAGTACAGTAAATCATAACTGCAGTTTAGATAGGTAAAATACCTGTCTTCTAAAGTGCCTTTTAAATTAACAAAAAGCTACATATTGAAAACATATTGCAATGTATAATCTATATCAGTCTATTTGAACCATCTGAAAATCCTGGATTAAAGTATAAAATAAAGTTTTAAACAAAATAAAGAATGAAAAGATCTTCACCACAATTAAAGGCATCCAGAGATAATGTTGTTGATAATGTTGCTAATTAAAGGTTTAATCTGTACTCCAATGTTCATAGTTATAAGAATATTAAACTAAAATAGACACTCATTCTTTAAATACTATCATGATAAAATGCCATTCTAATTTTACTGTGGTAGAACTATAATATATTGATTTTTTTTCCCCCCAGTGTAACTGAAAACCAAATAAACTTGTTGCTTGAATCATCATACGAGATTTAGGCTTACAACTTTCCTTATTATTAAGTCAACTTTACAAGAAAGAGAATATTTACACTAGCAGCAGAAATCAATAGACTTAGTCTAACACCACCATCATCAATCATAAAAGACTAGCTGATGGCTGGTAATCAATAAGCTTTTAACTAGCAAATTGGAACACTTTGCCTAAGTAACCTGATAAGGATGTCTGTATATTATTACCATGTACAGTTAAACTAATCTTATGAATGATGAGATAAAACTTTAAGATTGAAGTGATTAGCAGGGGTAAAAAAAATGCCATTTGTATATTATTCAGCTTTCAAAAGACAAAAGGGAATGATAAATGTAAATGTTAAAACAGTACGAGGAAAGGCTGGTTAGAAACGTTTTATGTTCTTCTGTCTAAGCGGCCTCTGCTTTGCGTGACTGTTGAATTTTTTTTTTGTTTGACGTGCAGTGTGTGATATGTTAAAGCAACATGCTATCATAGAGTTTATGGCACAGCAATGGGTGCTCCATTGACTCCTGATTGTAGGCACTGCCATTGCCTTTTGTCTTTCGTACAGTATTCACAAGAGACTGTGATAGGGGTCCTATCCAGTAAACTAAGAGCTTATGTAATGAACAGAAAGATATACAAGTCAGAGGACCAGCCTTTATGGATGTGACCCCTGGCAGCCCCTTCCAGCCAGCAGTATAATCCCTAACCCAACACTATTGCCTCAACATTGTCCAGCTGAAACCCTCATAGGACTCCTGGTAGTTGTACTTGTCACGGTTTGGTGTCATATTGAACCCAGTATATAATAATGTTGGATACACTTCATTTTTAGTTTATTATCTCCTTATTATCAACATTACCAAATATTAATAAATGCTCTTCATTTTTTTTTTTTTTGTTAAAAAGGCACTTTTTAAAGATGTTACTGTAGTCATGTTTTACAAATGAGATTAGGGTCTATATTATTATGCTTTTGTATTACGTTATACATTGGTACAGCATTTAAACTAAATATTAACACAAAATGCAACATTTGTTAACATGTTAACAAACTAGTTGTTAATAGTTAATAAACTAAAAAAGTGCCCCTTAGAACAAAACCTGGTCATAATCTTTTTTTTTAAATAGAAATTAACCAAAATAAGGATTGGACTATAAAAAAAGTAGATAGTGTGAGATTAACACCTAAGGACAGTATTTGTTTTATTTATTTATTTATTTAATCTCAAACATTTTATTCGCATTGCAAAGGACAAGGTTTTTTTTTTTTTGTCAATAACTGAAATTCCTTTTTTTTTTCCATACAGCTCTTATCTGAAGAATCTGTCTCTCACTTTATGAAGATAAATTATTGATGCCTTTATTACTTTGTGGAATTGGCTGCAAAAACAAGGCCACTAAAACACAACCTGCTTTTTGTCCCGGGCTGTATCTCCCCAGGAAACTTGAATAATAAAACTGAGTAACATAGGTGGATCGCGTCCCGTGGAACATATAATATAAACATAGCAGTTTCTTTGCTATTAATCAAAACCATCGTGATGGACGTTGGTTAATATGTTGTTATAATCGAACAACTGAGGAATGTGCCTGCAGCGGTTGTTGACCTTGAATAAACTGGCACCATTATCTTTTGTTAGGCTGATAAATTAGTAGGAGAGGAGTGTTTGTCTTGATACTGTATCTGTACCTGTTTTTGAAACTTCTGTCATGAGTCAAACTCTGAAACAGCTGACGTGTGGCACATGGACAAGTCCATTATCCAGTAGAGCGAGCCGCTATAAACCGGCAGCTCTCGGTAATGCACAACCTGTTAGCTTTGTTTATCAGTTTAGAAGAACACCATGTCTATTATCCGCTGAACAATTACTTTTGAAAAGATGACAAACACTGGCTAATTCGATAAACTGATAAGCAAATTGAGTCAACTGTTTAGTTTTGCATTAAAACCTATACACAGCATTAGAGAGAGAATGTCCAGTGATTGCACGGATTAAAGCATGGGGTTGTCTACGCTCGGCCGCTCATCCCGAACTAATGCCCCATGTGCAGATTTTTCATTGACATCACGAATGTATCAACAAACACTTAAGCGTGAAATTGACCATTTTGTGTGCCTTTTCTTTTGTCTACATTAGTGATGGGTGATAATGTTAGGGGTCTGAAATAGATATTGTCAGGTGCTGCATGAAAAGCGGTTTCCTGGCGCTGGAGCTAAATATAAAAAGTATTAACTAAAGATTGATAAAATAGTTTATTTTTTGTTTGTATTTTGCTACACACAATTGGAAATCATGCAGTTTTATAAAGTCAGAATCAAAGTTTTTTATTTAAACATGGTCGATGAAAAATAAAAATATATACTTTTCGCAAAGCTGACAAATTATTTATTATACACTGTTAGAAAAGAGGACATTCAGTGTTAATCGAGAATTCCAGATATATTAGCAGTGGAGTGAAGAAGTCTGTGACAAAGCATTAACCCTCAACTTTGTCATTTTCAGATACTGAGTTGCATACACCTGCAGGATCTTATGAAAGTTTAACAATGTGACAGGGTCACTGTCGCCCCGTTTACCTACATTGATATACTGGCTAATTCAGTGACTAGCCTAGAGGCTCTGAAATAATGTTCCTGCATGCAGGGTTATAACGCTTTAACCCACTGGTATCTTGTATTGTAGAACTCCTAGTGATTTTGTTTTGAACCCTTTGATTTAATATGAAAATAAACCAAAGTTTGAAGCAAGGTGAAGGTCATCATTATTAATCATCCTCAACAGGGCTGTCACAGCTGTCACTGTAGTAGATCAAAAACAGGCAGGCAGACAGACAAGCAGACAGACAGACAGCCAAACAGACAGGCAGGCAGGCAGTCAGGCAGGCAGGCAGGCAGACAGACAGCCAAACAGAATGGCAGGCAGGCAGACAGACAGACAGACAGACTGGCAGGCAGGCAGGCAGTCAGACAAGCAGGCAGACAGACAAGCAGGCAGACAGACAGCCAAACAGACAGGCAGGCAGGCAGGCAGACAGACAGACAGGTAGGCAGGCAGACAGGCAGACAGGCAGACAAGCAGACAGACAGACAGACAGACAGACAGACAGGCAGGCAGGCAGGCAGCACAGACAGACAGACAGGCAGGCAGGCAGGCACAGACAGACAGACAGACAGACAGACAAACAGGCAGGCAGATAGACAGGCAGACAGGACTTCTGATACTCTCAATAACTTGAGAGGGTTTCATCACAATCAGACAAGCAGTATCCTATGTAAAAATGTAAGTTTGAAATTCATAGAGTTGAATGGATAGATGCATAACTTACTTATACTATCAGATTATAATATGTTCTATAACTCATACTCCTTGGTGTGTCTTGACTCTTTAGATATAGGTATGCAAAAATCAATAGTGTGGCAAATCAACAGTGTTGTGCTTAAGCAAAAATAAATAATTAAAAAAAAGAAAAAAGATCCCATAGCAGTGATAATATAGGTTATTCTAATAGGAAAAGTAGAGAAATGATATGCACCCTTGTGAAGCACCCCATTATAAATTCCAATTGACTTTTAAAACTATGGATAGTCAAACTAAGAGGTATATACAGCATGTTTTTTTTTTCATTAATTCAATATCACACGCTTGCACTAAATGGCAATCATTTTAATTACCTAACAAGAGAGACCAGTTGTGTCAGTTATGGTCTGGACCCTTGTATCATCATTGCTTAGATTAACGTTTAGATACATGCAAATACAATACATAAAATAAGCAAGTAATGCTCATAGCTAAATGCTGTTTTAGTGGTTTTAAACAACTTAAATGAGACCCGGTAACTGACTAGTGGAGCAAAAAACCCTTTAGCTTCAATTAAACAATCAACAGCCTCCTTACATTAGCACTGTGATCTCACACTGAGCTCCTCCATGCAATCGGGTCAATATTTGATTAGGAGTTGTCACAGAAACCACTTCCTCCGTGCACCTAGGCAAGCTTCAGGGGATCATTTCTATATCATTGATTCAATTAGTCCTGTGTGATTTTCAAGCAGTGGAAATTCTACAGTAATGCAGATTCCATAGGCAGCTAAGGAAAAAGCAAGCTCCTATTTTATTGTGCATTCTGTTTTAGTATTTGCTTTGCAATTAGACCCAATCCAGAATGATATATGGTATTTTAAAAGTATTCAGCCACCACTTTAAATGATTATGGGATTTTCTACTTGAGTTGCCAATTTAGATAATTCTATTAAAAAAAAAAAAAAATTACCTGGGCAAACAGAGACCGAATGAACTGCACATGTTGTCATAAATAGCTTTGTGGAAATCCGCGCCCCTCATCAGTTGTATCAATTAATCAGCAACCTGCTCAATAGGTTCTCTATCAATCAAAATATGGCATTTATGATATTTCTGGTGGCATGAAGGATGATTTCATTAAAAACTATAAGTGAAAAAGCCCAGTTGAGTACCATCAATGCATTGCCTCCTAGCTGGGTTGTATGGTGGCAAATAAGACTTCTTGTACAGCATTACTAACAACATGATTTTTGTTTATGCATAGATAACTATTTGTCATTCTTACTTATTAGCAAATATTTGTGGGTATTTCCGGTAGGTTGGGAAGCATATTAGCGTTGCACAAACTTCACAGCACAACTTTTCATGTCAATCTTTACAGTTGATTTGATAAATGGCAGTTAGATTGTGTCAAACACCTGTCCTTATTTATGGTTAATGCAATCTGGATGGATTCCCTGGTATTGTCAAAATTCTTTATTTTATTTGGTACAGAAATTGAAGAATATTATGTTCTTGGTTATTTACACATAAATACTATACATAAATATTTTAGATACACTTCAAAGTACAGATACATTAACCTTAGCACTATATCGTACACTTGTATTACATTTAATACAACAACTCAAATATATGATCAGAAAAATAAAATAAAGTTGTATCCGGATCAGTACTATTTGTATGTACAGTAGTCATTTTTGGACACCACAAGTTCTGTTGGTAGGTCCTTCTTGCTTAATACTTTGTGAGTCATTACACAATAGAAAAATCAATCCCCCTACTATTAGTTTTAGAAGTGTTCTGGATATCGGAGGCCACTGAACTGAATGACTGAAAACACAAGTATATAAAATAAAAGATTAATCACACACTGTCATGCCTAAATCATTACAGGTCCCCCAATCATTAACATTTTTTTGCTCACAAAAACTCTTCAGTGTTTGCCTTTCAGCTAAATGATAACCTTTTTCAAGTTGAATCTCCTGATAATAGAGTCAAAGACAAGAGCAGAGTTGTGTGGTAAAGGTCATATACGTGCTGATCCGACAGGAAATAACCCGCTTGCAAGCAATCAAAGATGCTGGGCTTCCAAGTTGTTGTTTTTTTTTTTTTTGGTTTTACTTGCAGTTTGGTAAGTCTGTAAATTGGCTTTTTGGGATATAAATAGAAGACATCACTTTGGTCTAAGGCACAGAGGTTCTGTTCTCTGTTAAATGATTATCATCCATTTTTAAGGACCGTATGTTTTCAATTGTCAAATTTCACTTACTCTACTTACAATCCTCAACTGAAGTTTTCAATTTTTGGCTATTATAAGTTGGTCAGTGCCTGGCTGTTAGTCTAGAAACTATGGGCTACATTAATTTACTCCAAATCAACACAGTTAGAAAGTTGCTTTTTAATTATTATTATTTTTTTTTTTTAATTAGAGGTTTGTCCCCCTACAAGACAACACAGGAAGATAACAGGCAATAGTCAACACTTTGTGCAAGCATGTGAATACAGAGTTTTATTAGGAATCATTTTTTATATGTAAATAAAATATATTTCTAAGATTTGTTTATGTTTGAGTCTCAGTATTGGCAATACTGTTCTGTGTGCATTACAGTATTGTACAATATTGTGCGTTTTCATTTCTGCCAGCTGCCAGTTCATTTTGATAGTATTGCTGTTTAGCTGTTAACAGGAGACTGGCCAGTGGGTCCCCAGAAACAAAGATATTTAATGTATGACAAGGGTCTTTGGTTGTTGTGATGAGAGACAGGCCTTATCAATATACTTTCACTGCAGTACAGCTTGGTTGTTTGTAATCAGATGCTCAGTTTTTATTTGGGGGATAAAAAGGTGTCCCACAAACAAAAACAAAGTTACAAATCCAGCCTATTGTGTCCATGTGTTCATCATCTCTTGAATGGGAATGTTTACCAGTTTGTATCTTATGGAAATGCCATCACAGATTAGATATATTGTTTAATAAAATTAATTTGATATATTGTTGAAAGATACAAGCTGATGTTCACCTCATTTAATAATATAAACCTAAATTTGAGAAAATGTCCCCACAAAGATAGTAACTCCTGAAAAAACGACGTTACGGTGACGTCCCCACTTTGTAAAACACCTTTTTAAGAACTAAATATGCCTTTATAAAAAAAAATTAAAAAGTGCCAGAATATTTAGTTTGTTGTCGACTTTCGCCCTGTTTGCAGTTTTGTCTGACTGGAGTAAGAAATAGTAAATAAAAATATAGTGAGAGTGAACAGGAAGCCCCCACAAGTATAGGAAAACATAACGTGTGTATATATGTGTGTGTGTGTGTGTGTGTGTGTGTGTGTATGTGTGTGAGTTGTTTAAGTATATAGAAAAAATAAATAGGTTAATATTAGCCCATGAATGAAAAAAAACTGTTTACTAAGAAATTTTTTTTTTTTTTTTATCAACACACAATACTTTTGAGAACAAGAAAATGTATTTTTTTAAATTATTAATTTTTTAAAAAGTGATAGAAAGTCCAAACACATTTTTGGTAAAACTAAATGGAAAGCTCTGGCCAAGGAACACAGATCAGAGGGGAATATATTTTGTTAAGAGTGGAAGTCGAGCAAAGTGTATCTTTACATCTATTCACTGTAACAAAGAAACCGGAGTCTTTAGGGAATTTTCTCCGAATTGAGCCAATTATTAATGGCAATCCTTGAGTAATTTGGGTCACTGACAGGCAGGACTGTAAAGATCAACATGTTGCGTGATACGCAGTGACACTATAGACTACACTGTAGGCTATACACCTAGCTCTGCTATAACTTTGTGTGGTCACTTTTTGGTATCTTAAAAATAAAGATCTACACATTATTGTTACAGTGTGTGTCAAAACGTTCTGCTTTTTAGTCCAGCTCTCTGAAGGCTTGAATTTGGTTAGATGAGACAGTGCCCCGTGTATTTCTTTTTATATTTTAGAGAACTGAACTATAGTCCAATTGTTGTGGAGGACATTTTTATGGCATTTTTCTTTTTTTACATCAAATCAGTGTTGTCTGTTTAGGCCTATATAATTATCATATTTTATATAATGTCTGTATTAAAATCCATAAATTAATATTGCACAAACTACCGAAACTGAAAGTAAAAAAAAAACATGTTAATTGTCTTTCGACTTTTCCGATTTAAAAACTGTAAGTTATATATATATATATATATATATATATATATATATATATATATATATATATATATATATATATATATATATATATATACACACACACATACACAATACCTAAAAAATATAGAGCTCCAAGTCTTCTTGTGGATCTCTGTAAATAATTACCCTGCTCAGCAAAACTGGATTATTGACACTTCACATTCAAAAAGTTATTATCGATTTATAATAGCCATAAGTCCCCATTTTGTATATCTATTATAGTGCTATGTTCTTCACTTAAATGACCTTCCAATAAGAAAGTTACAAGTACCCAACTAAATGCATTTTAAAAAATGTATTAACCCAAAATGTATTCACATGACAGGGTGCAAGTTTTTTCATCAAATCTGACAGGAGTCAGTTTCGTGGTGTTGAATAGATGCTAGAAGCGACAGGTGCGCCGAATGTTTGAGGTTGAGCAGGCGTTGTGACAGATTAAAACTGTTGGTTAAACTTTTATTTGAAAAAGAAACTACAGGAGTCACCCGTTGTCTGTTTAATCCACTGAGAAACGTGTGGGAGCATCGTTCTCCCCCATTATCCCTGTACAAGATAACTCTCGATAAACCGATGCAAATACATAAAACACTCATTCAATAATGACCTTGAAAAAATAGTCTCGATTAGTTGCCTACTGCACCAGCTGCACGTCAGATTAAATGTTTACTGGCTATTTTATAATAAGAATGTTATTGCTTTTTCTACCCGTAGTATGATAATGTGGACTGTATAAAACATAAAACATTTAAAAAAAAACACGTTATTTGCTTTGCATTGTCATTTTATTTTGATTACATTTTCCAAATATCCAATTCATTTCTAAAATGTATCCAGTATATTTTGAAGCTATTAAAATAAATCTAGTTGTGCTTAACATCTGTTGAATACGATTTATGTTTACATCTTAAACATTTGGTTTCATGTTGGAAAGCAGTTTAATCCGATTGTGTAATAAACTGTGATTTACTCGCTGTTGTTTTTTTGTTCATGTTTTGAAACGAATACTCTATGTATACCCTTATTATTATTATTATTATTATTATTATTATTATTATTATTATTATTATTATTATTATTATTATAAAATACTAGCACAGAATTTTATTTTGGGTGCCATGTTTTTTTCCTGGTTAGTTGTAATACTTGCAGTTTCAGATTGATATAAACAGCACAACAATTTTGTGTGAAAATTATAAATATATAGGCCTACGGGACAACATACGAATGCTAATTTTTACTTTTTATGTAGGTAATTTATTAATCAATATATTGTAATATTATACTATATTCTGAGGTGTTATCACGAAGTAACCTTTACAACATGCATCCTTATGATATTTTGATACATGGGCAAAGCAAGTAGGCACTATATTTTTTGGTAACAGGAAAAACGAATTGCTTTTGTTACAGCACTCTCAAGAAACAAATAAACCTCCAGGGTCCTTTAATTGAAGCTTTTTAACATCTAATTTGTATTTATTTTATATATATATATATATATATATATATATATATATATATATATATATATATATATATATATATATATATAGATATATATATATATATATATATATATATATATATATAGCTATAGCTTTGGGGACATTACATTGTTAAATATATTGTAATATATTATTTGTATATAAAGTACAGCAATTACAACATTAAAACGATGCAGAGTTTATTAGGAACTCAACAAGTATTTTCCATGGCTGTGTTGTGTATCATTTACAAACAGGTATTTACAGCACGAAGTTTTACCTTTTAAAAAAACAACAAAATACATACAACAAAAATAAGCTTGCTTTCATTAAAACAGATTAAATTCACGCATCACAAGTAAAGCAAGCATATCGTACAATATTTATTTAGGTGAACAATGCTCAAAAAAGAAACTCGCAAAGACACTGTACAAAAACATATACTCTTTAAGTTAAATAGATCTGGTTGAACTTCTTTGTTGGCCGTATGATATACTAATGTTATGTTGAGATCCCTCAAATATAAGTACATATATACATCAGCTACTTAGCCATGCACCTATTTATCGTTGTATTGCCTTTTCATGTCCTGTTTTCGTTATTTACGCCCTAAAACACGGCGTAAATAGCGCGTAAACCAACTGAGAATTAGGTCCATAGTGCGATAGCTAAGTGGTTTTTAATTGCATTCGAGCAGTCTTTCATTGTACATTTCATGAAAAATGCCTGTCCTCTTCAATGTCCACGTCTTGTTCCGAATCTTCTGAGATGTCGGATTCGATTTCCTCTTGAGATGCCGGCGATGATGAGCATTGGGATCTGCTAAGAATTATTTCTTTGTTTCTCTGCTCGGGATTCAAAGAGATGTCCTGCCTCTGATCACAACGGCTTCCAGAAATTTCGCATTCTTCCCTTTTGGTTCCTTGAGGGTTTTCCTAACAATGAATGAAAAACAACTATCAGTTTCAATGTGTACATTCATTTTTATTTCAGTTTGTCGTAAAAACAGTACAATGTATGTGCACGTCGCTATGTGTGCTTTGAAAGCTATTTATCAGTTATATTACTGAAATAATATATACATACAATATATGTATATTCAATATCGTGTATATTAGCCTATTTCACATCTCGGTCAAATATACATGAAATCTGAAATATATCGCAGTATATTACTATTTATTTTTCATATCGGGTATATAACTGTAAAATGTTATCAACATGCAGGGAGCATGCAATATCACATTTATATAAAAAATAAAACAATATTAAATCAGAGTAGCCGAACAGTGAACCAACGAGAATAGTTCGTTTACAGATCTTATCTGTCAGATATCCATTTGATTAAAAGCATATGGGTTTACAATACAAGTAGCATTCAAGTTAATGTTTATGCTTGATTATGCTATAAACAGGACCAATTTTAACTATTATTATTATTATTATTATTATTATTATTATTTTATTATTATTATTATTATTATTATTATTATTATTATTTGTATAAATTTCGCCACAACAAGGCTTGTGTTGTTGCATATTACTTTTATCGTGTGTTGTTTACTCAGTTAGAAGGAAAAAAACACAAAAAAAGAAGAAAAAACTGATCTTGCAAAGTTATATTCTTAATTTTAATGTTTGCAAATAAGTCCATAGAACAGTCTATGAAAATTAGTCAGGGGGGGGCCAATTTCCATGGAGGACCATATTTAGCGTGACATCTGTCTGGATTCCAGCATGACTATTTGTCTTTTCAGTCAAGGTGAAGAGGCTTAACAGCCTTTCAAATGACTTGCACGCAAACTGGAATATAAGATGATGATAAAAGATGTTAACAAGCGACTTTCATTTCCATTGGAACAGAACTATCTCTGCATACCTGCTTCAAGCGTCGCCATTTTGCTCTGCGATTCTGAAACCAAGTCTTTACCTAAAAAGAGCAAAACGAAAAACAATTAACATATATTATTCTGTTCCATAATGTAAACTTCTTCAGACATATTTTACACATGACCATTATTAGGCATGTGTTGTATCTATACAAGATACATTTAAGTGGCTAAGCATATATGTTTTAAAGAGATAATGTTTATAAAAAAAAATATATATAACAAACATGCTAACATTTCTGTTACTGTCAATGCAATTGTTTAAATGTGGTGTAGAGAAATGAAAGTTGCTTATACCTGTCTTTCGCTGAGCTGTAACATCTTTGCGAGTCTTTTTCGTTCGGGGGGTGAGAGATACTTCTGTGTCTCAAATTTCTTTTCCAGCTCAATAGTTTGATCGTTCGAAAATCGAACCTGCCCGCCCTTTCTTTTGTGCAGAGGCCTTTGAATAAAGGGAGTCCACAGAAGAGGCTTTCCTGTAAGAAATAAGAAAAAGACAAAGTCAGAACACAGATAACAAATAACGCATTGAATTCCACAACCATAGAATATTACTTAATAGGTACAAACAATATGTTTTAGGTTGTGCACTTAACCCGGTACATACGTTATTAAAACACTGTAGTGTAGTAAATGCAATTATATTGGTTTCAACACATCATTGTGCAGATATGTTATATAGTTTTTCACTTCTCTCAGATAAACACAAAAACCAAGAAGTGAAACACTAACCATATATAGGCCAAGTGGAAACTTGTACAGTAGGCTACAGTTACTACCCTCAGTCAATTATTTTAGGTAGGCCTACTCAACTCAGCTACCATAGACCATGTTTAGGAAATTCTACATTTTTTTTTTCTCACTCAGACACATTAATTTCCTTGAGGTTTGCACAGAAAAGCTATGGCAACATTTCCGCCAATGTGTTTCCTGTTGGTCTGTCTCTTAAGTGGCTTTTGTTTCCTTCTGTTCCTTTATTGCAGTCATTCAAGGAAGCCGAGAGGCAGCAAATAGACAAAAAAAAAAAAAAGTAATGAGTAAAACTGAGATTTTTACCCTACAAACTGTGCGTTATTTAAATTTTGTTCTGTAACATAAATTAATCCTAAATGTATTATTATTATTATTATTATTATTATTATTATTATTATTATTATTATTATTATTATTATTATGTCACAAGCACATTGTTTATCTTTTACATCTTAGACAGAACGGTTTGCAACAATAACGTTGTGCGTGTCCTTCGGGCTCCATAGTAGGTTCTATACTTGGTTATGGTTAACATTAAGAACGATAAGTGGTTTATCTTGTGGTATCACATAGGGCCTACGCCACTTCCCCCACATAAAATACAAAGTATGCAGCGCCACAGAAAAATATGTGAAGAATTACCGCAAACTAAATCCTGTGACCTACAATTAACCATAAAACATAAAACACACCCTATTGATGGGGAAAATATAAACAGCCGTGTATGGTCATTTGAAATCTAAGAAGGGCCTTTCATTTCAGTGTATAAATGTGTATCTTTGTTGGCGTCAATTTGTGGTTCGTTTTGCAGCTGAATGCCTTGAAAAATAGGAAGCAACTGGTTGTTTTAGCTGCTGTAAAGTCACATCCCACACTCAGGAAATGAACGATATCAGAAGAACAGATCCCGGCTATCAGAAGTCGAGTGTTTCCTGAATATGTCTGTATTGAGGATGTCGATAAAATAATCAGCAGTGTGCACGACTCCCGGGGAAGAGCCTGCTTGAAGCAGCCAGGAAAACATTTAACAGCTTCTGAGACCAGATTTACTCCTATCGAGAACTCAAGGTTTCCTGTATGAACGGAAAAGGGTCAGCCTTTGTGAGCACGGACTGTTAAACCGCAGAGCAGCAAGCAGGCGATCATAACAAGTGTTTGACTATCACTGCTGAAAATCGCACTGTTTTAACAGAACTTTTCTGCTGGTTTTGTATTTAATTAATTTACCAGTAACCATACCAGAAAGTGAAATCAGGGTAACAGCATTGGTGTGCTTAATAACGTCAAACAACAATAATAATAATAATAATAATAATAATAATAATATCTAATAATAATATAACTTATCCAGTCTAATTATGGGCGATAAATATTCTACCCGATATATATTATATATATATATATAGATATATATATATATATATATATATATATATATATATATATATATATATATATCTACTATTTTTAATGAAAAAACTTGGGTTAACACATATTTTTAAAAATGCATTTACTTGGGTACTTGTAACCTTCTTATTGGAAGGTAATTTTAATGAAGAACATTGCGTTATGACTTACAAAATGGGGATTTATGGCTATTATAAATCGATAATAACGTTTTGAATGTGACGTGTCAATAATCCAGCTTAGATTATTGCTGAGCAGGGTAATTATTTACAAAGATCCATCAGAAGACTTGGAGGTATTAGGTATTGTTTATTTAAAGACCTTTTTTTAAAACACTCTTTTGACAGCCATTACTATTTTTGTTAATATTACATTAGGTTAAAGTGGTAATATTTATGGTTTTTTTTTAAAGTTTTTCTTTAATTCATTATATAGACATAGCTGTAAGATCGTCGATACAATTACACACGTGTGTGCATGTATATATATATATATATATATATATATATATATATATATATATATATATATATATATATATATATATATGTGTGTGTGTGTGTGTGTGTGTGTGTGTGTGTGTGTGTGTGTGTGTGTTTATTGGACTTCATTGTGATGTTATTAAAACCTTGACTTGCACTTAAAATAGTTTTCTAGCTATATGCACTGTGACCGTTTTTATTTATAAAAATTAAGGTTTAATGATGTATGAAATACACCGTTTCAACCACTGAAGTCATTATTATGATGAGCTGTTTTGGTATAAGCCTATTAAAGAATTATACAAATGTCGACGAAATCCAAAATGAGTTGTACAGTTGCGTTACCTTGTGTGCGATTTGTATCCTTTTTTCAGCATGCTGTGCAGATTGTGCAACAATGTATATAACCTATAAGCTACTATTGGTCAATTTAACAAGCAGCTAGAGTTGATCTGTGCAGTATTCTACAAATATATCTTACATTTTAAAGCAGTAATGATACTTTAATAAAAGTTATTCGCGGATATCACAATAATCGTACGTTATGTACAGGCAGAGGAACGTGATTTAAGATAGTGCTGTACTGTTTTATTCTCTGTTTAGAATTACATATTAATTCAAGTTGTTACATTCCAAATCAGAAAGTATACTTACCAAGGGGATCATGTCTGATTAATGCATGTGCGTAGTCGCCCATTGTCCGGTGAAAAGGGAAGAATGAACCAGCAAACGCTCCCGTGTTATACGTAGCTGTCAGTGCTGCCGGATGCGAAAACGCTGGATGAATCGGGGTCGGTTCGTAAATTGGAGTCCTGTACGGTGAGACCAAGCTGGTAAAGGAGGAATTTGCCGACGGCAGAGCTGGGGTCGGCATCAATGGAGTAGAGGTGGAAGTCACATTTCTGCCCAGAATATCGTCAATATAAAACGGAGTTGGGTGCACCGGCTGAATTGGAGTCGGTGCGTAAAGAGGAACGCTGACACTCATCGCCGGAGACGTAGAGTGTTGGTACTGCATGGTTATTTCCAAAGTCCGCTAAACTTTAAGAAACAAATACAAACTTATCCTAGATTCTTCCTCTTCTCAGTGAAGTCATTCAGTTCCAGTTGTTCATGAAATATAGCTCTTCACTGCTGGATGATCGAATCTTAAACGCAATCTTTCTTCTCTCTCCACTGGGTACCTTATACATATAGGCAGTTCTACCTCCAGTCTAGTAGATATTGGCAGTGGGAGGAGTTCGAGAAGTCTGTCAACTTCCTGCAGGTATAATTGCTCTGTGATTGGTTCTGACCTTGTGTACTTTAGACCAACTGGACAAACCCACTGAACAACCCCCTGCCGTCTAATCAAAACCGCCACTGATCACTTCAGAGAAAGGTGAGGCAGGTGGATGCAATCAAAAAGCCGGTCCAATGAGATAAGGTTAAGCAAAGATCTTGTCACAGCTGGCTGGCTATACATACTGACGTTTTAAACCATGGTCTTTTACTGTAAGTTTTAGCTACATTCTACAAGAAACATATATGGCAATGATTCAAGTTTTGACAGTAATTTATAAAAACAAAACAAAAAAAAAAAAAAAAAACGCTGACTACCCTATAAGCTCGCACAACATGATTTTGTTAACGTGAACTACTGTAAACTATACTGTATTTAAATATTAATAGCCCTATACCGCCATGTAACACCTGTAAGTCGCCTTGGATAATGGCATCTGCCAAATAAATAAATTAATAAATACAAAATAATTACCATAATAACAATAAATGTAAATACATTTGGTTGTCCTAAAATGTGCCACATCTTTCGTTAGGTGTCTATTTGCATACACGCGTTTGAGACTACACCTATTAACTTTAAAAGACAAGTGACCAAGGGTTATTCTTAGATGAATTAATCGGGTGCTAATGCTTCAATGTGTATTACTATTCTGTTTCAAAGCCCAGTCTGTAACGCGCAAATGCAGCAGGTACTTTTCGATTAGGGTATGCGTACATATATTTTGGGGGGGGTTCTCGTACATTGAAATACATTTGCTGTTATTGAATAAGGGACGTTAACTTTCTCCTTGTGCTGTTTTCCGTTTGAGGTGCTGGTTTATTGTGGCAAACAAGGTAAAACGTCACAACGCCTATAACCATCAAAAGATAATTCACCGTGTAAATATATATCAGCGATTATTCTCACACTGTTGTAATACCACAACCCACAACTGAAGTAGGCCTACTTCATTCAGGGTTAGTTTTACTTTGTTGAATATGCCTGAATATAGCCTGAAGCAATACATTGGATTTCGTTTTCAATTTTTATTTCCTGTATATAGAGCCATGACTGTACACCCAGTCGAATCACGTTGGGTTAATCAGAGATTTTTAATAGACACAAAATAATGCTGTAACGCTGGACGAAACTAGTCCTACCAAGCGACAATGGACATTTGGAATGAAGTAAATCTACCTACCCGTTTAGGAAGGAAACATCCATTGAAAAGCCTGATTTCATACCATAGTAAAAATCTAATATTTTCTTTAAAATATGCATTGGCCTAAACGGACCCGAATGATGAAACAGTTCAGAGAATCAATAGGTTGTATTTAACAGTGTGCAGTTCCTGCATCTCTGCTTGGCATAGCCGTAAGAGATGTAATGTTAGGTAACGTGCGTGACATTTTAATTAAGTAATACTGGGCCTACTATAAAAACTTTGTTTTAATTTAATTTCCATGGTGTAATATAATAACAGCTATAGCAAGTATATGAGCACCGACAAACATAAACTGATTCATTTGCATCAATGTCATATCTGTTTACATTTCGATTTGCATTTTATCAGTAATATATTATATTATTACAGCACTCCAGGAAAAAATGAAATAAGATGCACTCAGTTTAAGTGTTGGTTATAGAATATATTTCCTTCAGCGCTGTTTGTCTTTGTTGGTTTTAGATAGGAGCGAAATATTCAATTTTCTAAGCCCTATTCAGTTTTATTTATTTATTTTTTATCAGCAACGTTGATTAATTAGCCTTGGGGAATACAAATGTACACGGAAGCAATAACATTTTATAATATCAGTTTATAGCCTGTTACAGTATATGGACTTATTTAAACACATTGTTATTGTTCAATACTGCAATACTGTATGCTTTACCGAAGGAGATAGGGGTATATGCGATGTGTGGAACACAAAAATCGATAGAGGAGTTAAACTAATTTGACAAATATCCATCTCTAAAACAGCCGCTGTCACATGTTCAGACGTTTCTATTGAAATATTAGGTGCTGTAGTCCTCATGATGCCTATGAATTATACAGGCTGCAAAGTTCATTGCTCTTGGTGAAATAATCTTCAATAAAACATGTAATCCTTTTTTAATTATTGCTTTCAATAGCACTGTTATTCGTTTTTGAATGTGTTTGACTTTTTTTCTGATGTAGGCAAGTCTCGAAAAAGCACTTGTATAATATTCGGTACTGCACACCACTTAACCTTTTGATGATCCCAATAGCACATTGTGTCAATTGACAGTGGCGCCGATTCTTCAACAGTGTTGACACTGGTGTTTAAAAGTTGTTCTGTACGTCTATAGAAGATAGCAGTAATCTTGAGGCTGACAGAACAGCCTTCCACATAAACTATACAATTGGTCATGAGCAAGTGCTGAAAACAGGTCTACTTTATCAGACATCGTGATCGTTCCACAGCCTGCTGTCTGCCTATAGCCAGAGATGGTGGTGGTTAGCTCTCTTTAAGTCAATAATGTACCTTTTAGAAACTTGCACCTGAATAATGCCACGCAATCGATTTCTTATCAGAACGTTTGGCTACATATCCAGTACTTTGTTTTCTATAACTATAATGGCAAGTGTCTTGTCGTCCATTCTGGAATGCTTGAAAGAAAGAAAAACCAAAAATACTATAAGCTATAGATGACAACAGAGGTTTAAAATGTAACTTGATGTCTGCAAGTAACTGAAGTTATTTTAATATTCGTGGCAATGGGAAGACGTGCCTTAAATAGAACCTTTATTGTGTTGTAAGTTTTAAAAGAATGGCTTGAATTGTTCCAAGATACGTCATACAAGGAACCTCACTCTATGCCTTAATGAGGTCTAGTCTATCAACATAGAAGACCGGACTCGTGACAGAAAAAAACTAAATGTTACTGAAATAAACGGAAATGTTTGCAGGGGAAGTGTTATTGAGAAGATATTCACATGACTTGTTTCAATTCTGACCCGCTGTCAACAATTAATATTAAGCTAGAGTTCACTCCGTTGTTGAGCTGATAGGCCTACGCGTTCTGCTGGAGGTCTTTCTATTGTATGACCACGTCCACTTTCAGATTCGCCTGATCCAGATACTCCCGATTATATCTTATAGGAAACGAGCAGGAAAACGAGTATAACAAAGACTGCATAGCTTTACATGAAAGATAATAATCGGATAACTAATGTTTGCAATTCGCAAATCATTGTAATGAATCGATTGCACAGCGCTCTGGCGTCTGTGTTCGTGACTGGAAGACCCAGTTAGATATGAAGAACACGCTGCTTATCAGTTTGCTACTGTTATCGTGGATCCGGTGATAGGGGCCTTGAACCCCAACGTTTAGACAATATGAATTTCAAACATTTGATCAGATTTGAAACTTGTTTGCGTTAAATTAAAGTAATAAACACGAAATACCGATTAGCACCTAGTTATCACGACATTATGGTATTTAAAAGGTCAGTGTCCAGCACATTACTGAATGTTACTTCGAGTCAAAGGGCCGTGTTGATGATGATCAATCAACAATACAACAAAGTCTTGATTTCTGCTCAAATAGATCATGGCCCTTTTTTTGAATGGATTTTTTTAAAAATCCCAATTAGCAATGTATGTTTATTTCACAAACAGGTACAAGCGGATGCAAGTCACGTTTCGTGACTGACAAATATGCAGTTGGCTATTCCGAAAGCAGCTTGCTGTGATCAAGGCTTCATTCGAATGATTGTTATCAGTACGACAGGTTTGACAATCTGCTATATAGCAAAACTGGTTATATTGAGGTACAAACATTTTTTGTTGTCTTTCACGTGAGTAAAATTGTATTACTATAAAATAGACAATAGCATCCGTTGTAATCGGTAAATTACAGATTGCCTCTCCCGTTTGAAGATAACCTCAGATTAAACTAAATCTGACAGTCTGATTGCACATTACTTTCCATTCTAACTAATTAACACCTATAGAGAAGGTCGCGCGCTCCTAAATTACACGTATCGATCATATCTATGCCTTTTGGTAATTTTGAATTGTCAAAAACTTGTATAGCATCTCTAACATTAGCAGATAGCGTAGCAGCAGAACCCACGCGATGAACAGCGGCATTTGTTGTTTGCTTGAATTAACTAAGATTATTAAAAATACAATGAAGAACTAATGTACTCAAAAATGAAAAAAAAAATATATATATATACGATTTTTGGTAATGGGACAGCTACTTATAAAAGCACTAAGGCCTATATTTCCAATTTCCGGAGATATTTTCTTTAAATAATAAATACATAAATAAATAAAACATATAGTTTGCTTAAGCATATTTTTTGTTTTTATCATAGGGCTTATAGAAAGATAAAAAAAAAAGGCTAAAAACTGGCAATGCTGGAGGATCGTCAATTGGTTTCCAATAAACGTTTTTTTTTTGTTTTTTTTTTTTCTTGTAACACAATACTAATCATACAAAATAAAAAAATAAATAAAAATACATGTTAAAAACGTATATGCTCAGGGCGTCCTAGGATTTCTATACCCCTGTGGACGCTCTAAGAAGTGCGCTATAAGGGAAGGTTGCTGATCTGTATGCAAGGGCAGTACACGTGGCTATTGTAGTTGTCATGATTATGGAATTTTGGTTACAGCCCGAATAAATCATACCGCTATACTGTTGTGGTATACTATTGATATAGAATGTGTTCTGCAAATAACTGTTTCACGAGAAGATCACTGTGAAATGTGTTTTTTAAAGAAGGAAGTTCATGCAAAGTTCGTGGGAGTTGTATGTGAGTAAATTATGTTGGTATCTTGTTTTTATGCAGTTGTCAAAGCATGTTGAATAATAATAATAATAATAATAATAATAATAATAATAATAATAATAATAATAATAATAATAATAATATTAAAGAGCATAATATATAATCATCTTGAATATTGTGTTCAGTTCTGGTCACCGCTATAAAAAAGATATTGCTGCTCTAGAAAGAGTGCAAAGAAGAGCGACCAGAATTATTCTGGGCTTAAAAGGCATGTCATATGCAGACAGGCTAAAATAATTGAATCTGTTCAGTCTTGAACAAAGAAGAGTAGGCAGTGACCTAATTCAAGCATTCAAAATTCTAAAAGGTATTGACAATGTCGACCCAAGGGACTTTTTGACCTGAAAAAAGAAACAAGGACCAGGGGTCACAAATGGAGATTAGACAAAGGGGCATTCAGAACAGAAAATAGGAGGCACTTTTTTACCCAGAGAATTGTGAGGGTCTGGAATCAACTCCCCGGTAATGTTGTTGAAGCTGACACCCTGGGATCCTTCAAGAAGCTGTTTGATGAGATTCTGAGATCAATAAGTTACTAACAACCAAACGAGCAAGATGGGCCAAATGGCTTCCTCTCGTTTGTAAACTTCCTTATGTTCTTATATGACTAACACACCCGGTCGAAAATGAGCAGAAATGTGTCAAATGAATAACTAAGTAAATAATTAAAACACAAACACAACACCCACCTTAAAAAAAACAAAACAAAACAAAACAAAAAAAAACAAGAATACAGTCAGTATTACCATCAGTGCAAAAGCTTCACGGGATCAGAAATGGACCAGTTCTATATTTAATCAATATTTATTTAATTAAACGTATTTCTTGTTTAATTATTGTAACTGTTCACTAGGAAAGCGTGACATAGCCTATTGTATTGTAGTTGTTGTAAAAAAAAAAAAAAAAAAAAAAAAAACAAGGATACCGTTTTGTAAAAAATATTTACCGAAAAATTTGCACCCTTCTCGTATCTTATTTATGAAGACAAAAACACCACAGTCGTTCTTGGCAGTGGCTCAAGATACCTGAACGTTCAGTTCGGGTAAATCAGATCATTGCATTCGCACAAACGTTATATTTGCTATGAAATTAGAAAACGAATTGGAAACTCGAGGTAAATACATTGCAATGTTTATTAGCCTGCAATAGAAGAACAGAAAACAAAAAAAAACCGAATGCTTCATTATGCTTGACGTTGCTATTTCATTTTATTGCTGTTAGTGTCCTTCAGTAAGCACACAGACTCATCTGCGTTGAAGGTTGTACCTGTAGATACTGGAGGTTGAACACATGCTAGCATCAATGTTCTCTTTGATGAGCTTGTAGTTGAATGGTTGTTGCTGGGAAACAACACAAACCAAATGACCTGAAGCAGGTGTCTGTTGGTGTTCCTAAAACATTAGTGTTTTGTGGGGTGCTTTCATAGTCTTCACAAGTATCACTGTAGTTTACGCTATAACACTTCAATTACGTGTTTTTTTGTATGTTCTCAGCCAATCAAATTAAATACAAAAATGTCAATTGTTATAGTTAAACCCGACACATATCATGGGTTAATGTGTGTATTAGCCAGACGTCAAAACATGTTCTGCCCTGCGAGTTGTAAAGCTTTGCATCAAGCGTTAGACGTTTCGATGTATTAATTGCATTGAATATTGTGACTGATAAGGCGAGATTGGTGTCTTATTAATAAAAACGTGAAAGCGCTTAGACGTGGTTTGCAATTAGGGTTAGGTATAAGGTTGTGGTTTGATTTTTGTATTTCTATATTTAAATTTAAAAAAAAAAAAACTGTTGTAAACCAATAATTTCAATAGAATTAAGCCAAAAATATTGTTACCTTAGTTATACACACACACACATACTGTGAAATGACGTGGGCAACACATCATGCTAATGAAATGTATGAATGAGCAATTAACTTGAACACATTTATTGGCAGAGTTCATGGGGGCTGATGCACGCTTCTCCTTGTTAAAGCGGTAAACACTAAAGACAAACCGCTGCGGTATTTAGTTTTTCTTCAGCCATGTGCTTGATGGGTTCGTATTGTACAAGAATCAGAAGCAAGTACGCCAGCGCCCTCTGGATGGAATATGCTACCTCGCATGTACAACTCAATTCACACTGGATAAGGATCGGGCAAGTTTGGTCTTTTGATGGTGTTTTAACGAACAGTTTGTATATTACCCCGTAGCTGTAGCAATACAAATCTTTGATTTAGCACTTATATTATACTCAGCCAGTCAGAGGCAACAGCCTGCTATCGCTACAGTGGGGGCAACGTTTGTAAATAATTAATTTGTTTTGATAAATTAACTAAAAGCACCAGCAGAGTGCAGCGTACATCCTGCAACAATGATCTCGCTGGTTCAATCGGCTCTGAGCTTGAGCGACCCCTACTGGCAAGACTGTGGCTGGGAATTCACAAAAACAAAGCAAAAACTTGGGTATATATTTTATTTTGTGGCTCGGGTAAAAGGGTAAACAAAAGGTTTCATTATTTTAAGTTCAGTGCAGGTCTCCTCTCTGTACTGCAAACATTATTAAATATATTTATTGCACAGCGAGAATACAACAGAAAATGTGTTTAATTAATTTCCAACTAACAGGTTCTACAACACAACAGAAACCAGGGTGTTTGACCTTAACATTATAAGTCTCACTATAAAACAGGTGTAACCTTTAGCCATTAATATACATAAAGGAGGTGGAAAAAGAAACAAAAACATTACATGTAAAATACCGTTATATACAATGCATATTATATAAAAGGAGACTCCCACATTTGTTTTTAACCAACCAAGTACAAGTTTTAGAGTAAGCAATACAGTTTTTCATGAATTGTTTTGCTCATAAATGACCAAAACAGTTAACTAAAGCTAAAAATAAGGGAAAAAAGCACCCCAAATTGGTCCTGGGCAGCTATGTAAATAACCAGATCTATCTTTTTGAAAAGTCTTCAATTTTATTTTTAAAAAGTACAGTACTTTACAAACACATTTCATTTAATTCCAGTTTTACAATTAAATGCACAACATCTAGATTTTAAAGTAAAGTATATTAGTTTCAAGCAGGATGACAGAAGACTAAAAACACATGTAGAAGAAAAGTATAAAATACAAAACAGAAAAAAGAAAGAGACAATCTTCTGGAATAATGAATAATAATAAAAAAAAAAAGCTTGCTCCTTTAGTTCTGCAACCGGAGGGGTAATTTAGACCTGGTCATGGAGTGCTCCATTGGCTCTGATGTTTTTGATTTATCAAGCAAGCTGGTAGATGCTTGGTTTTCCTTTTCTTTTTTCTGATTCTTCTTGCGCTAAAAATCAACACAAAAGTATGTCAGTGACACTTCTATGCCCTGCAATGTCACGAACAGGCAGTACACAATGGTTTTCATTCAGTGGTGTACAAAAGTCCACTTTGCAGTCCTACCCTGAAAAATAGAATTTGTCTGCTGCACAATATTGAAATATTTAAGTTTGTAGGATTTATATTATAAAACTTAAGCCCTTAATATTAAAACAACAACAAAACAAACTAAATACCCACATAAGGCAGAAATTACAAGCTCCAAGAATGTTTTACTTTTAAAGCTTTTTTCAAGCAGTCACAACAGTAAGCAGGAAAGGCATGCATTTCTTTAAATCACAGGCATCTAAAAGAAACCCATTAACTGGTTTTACCTTGAAGAAAGGGGCTCTTCCATTCTCATAGCACATTATACCATCATCAACACAGGACTTTTCACTCAACATGCTTTCATTGGAACCATTTACTGCATCATCTTCCAAGGAGTCCTGAAACCAGTGGAGGAGAGAAATAAACCTGCATTAGAAAGTAGACCAACAGCAATGCCTGGAAATAGGCAAATAAAATAAAAATCATGGGGTCTAAGTTCTTTTTTTCTTCTTAAAGTTAAGTGTCCAATTATTTTACCCCCGATTTTCTCCACAATTTGGAATGTGCAATGTCCCCACACAACTCAGTAGAACTGAAGGTCGAGGTATCCCCAATCCCACAACAGAGCCAGCTTCATCTTTGACCCAGGAACTTGAGCAGATGTCAGAGAGCTACCGACCGCTGGAAGACAAACTTCAGCCCTGTACGTGACTGCTTTTGAGCTCACTCGCCTGACCAGCAGGGTTCGCTGTAGCACAATGGAGAAAGCCCCTGCTTAACCCAAGGGAGCGCCAAAGCCATGCGACACTCCCTTCGTAATTCCCAGCAAAGACTGGCAACTTCGCACAGCCAGGACCCGAACCTGCACTGTATGACTCTCCCTGCACACCAGAAACCTTTTCTGAACACAGGACTCATCAGTATAGGATTTAAGACACAGTAGACTGCACCTTTCATTCAGTCATGGTGACATTGCTGGATTCAGTTAAACTTTTCCCGACTGTTCATTTTTTAGAACCGTTATGGCATACCTGATCAACTTGCTCTTCCTGGACAGGCTCAAACGTATTAAAAGCAGCCTGCAGCTCCTGTTGCTCTTGTCTGAATTGCTCAAGCAGCACATCCCGTGGTCTGGTTTTAGAAAAGGTCCTTGGGTAGTAGAATTCTTTGCGCTGTGGAGTGGTGCCTAGAAATTGAATATAGAAAAGAAGTGTTCAAAACAAAAGTTACAAGCTACCTTTTAAAAAACCAAAAAAAAAACCACCATTGGTCCAAGTATAATTCTTGTGTTTACAATTTAGTTGTAATCTTGATTTAAAGAGTTTATAGCAATGATTCTGCGCTTTTACGAAGGCCGTCCAAAACTGTAGTCCAAACACAGGTGCATTAAGCTCAAAATATCAGTTTTTGAAAAGTCTAATGCTCACACTCTGCATCACAAAATGACAAAAAAAAAAAACTAAAGCAGAAATATTAAATCTTATTCACACTCAAATGTGCAAAAAAGTGCTGAAATGCAAACATTTAAGCAGCCTGCTGCTATCAGTGCATAATACTAAACACATTTACCATTTAAATACAGTATTTTCAAATCATTCATGTTTATACATATAAATCCAACTGATAAAATTAGACTTGCAATGGCAACCAGATCATTGACAAACTAAGTATTAACATAATACACTGATTTAAAATCAGATTAACTTTAAAATTAGCATAATAAATAAATAAAATAAAAACAAAGCTGTATTATCAGTTTTAGATCCAAGTATCCAAGAATAAATTGATCAATTGATGGACAATGGACCCAATCATTAACTGGGCAAACAGCAGCAATCCGATCATTAAGGCAAGTCGATTACATTTCAAAAGCACAATATAGGATTAACTTTTGTTTGTTTTAGAAAAAAAATTTAAGACATTTATCAGCACAAGTCTTTTACGAGTCCATAGCAATATAATGTTAAATGCTGAAAAAAAAAATATATATATATTATATAAAATTAGTACTGTGCAAAAGTTTTAGGCAGGTGTGAAAAAATGCTGTAAAGTAAGAATGCTTTCAAAAATACATGTTAATAGTTTATTTATCAATTAACTAAATGCAAAGTTTAGTTAATTATTAATCAATTAACTAAATCAAATCCATATTTGGTGTGACCACCCTTTGCCTTCAAAACAGCATCAATTCTTCTAGGTACACTTGCACAAAGTCAGGGATTTTGTAGGCATATATAGTCAGGTGTATGATTAAACAATTATACCAAACAGGTGTTAATGATCATCAATTCAATATGTAGGTTGAAACACAATCATTAACTGAAACAGAAACAGCTGTGTAGGAGGAATAAAACCTGGTGAGGAACAGCCAAACTCAGCTAACAAGGTGAGGTTGCTGAAGACAGGTTACTGTCAAAAGTCATACACCATGGCAAGACTGAGCACAGCAACAAGACAGAAGGTAGTTATACTGCATCAGCAACGTCTCTCCCAGGCAGAAATTTCAAGGCAGACAGGGGTTTCCAGATGTGCCGTCCAAGCTCTTTTGAAGAAGCACAAAGAAACGGGCAACGTTGAGGACCGTAAACGCAGTGGTCGGCCAAGGAAACTAACTGCAGCAGATGAAAGACACATCATGCTTACTTCCCTTCGCAATCGGAAGATGTCCAGCAGTGCCATCAGCTCAGAATTGGCAGAAAACAGTGGCACCCTGGTACACCCATCTACTGTCTGGAGAAGTCTGGTCAGAAGTGGCATTCATGGAAGACTTGCAGCCAAAAAGCCATACCTCTAACGTGGAAACAAGGCCAAGTGACTCAACTATGCACAATAACACAAGAACTGGGGTGCAGAAAAATGGCAGCAGGTGCTCTGGACTGATGAGTCAAAATGTGAAATATTTGGCTGTAGCAGAAGGCAGTGTGTTCGCCGATGGGCTGGAGAGCGGTACACGAATGAGTGTCTGCAGGCAACAGTGAAGCATGGTGGAGGTTCCTTGCAAGTTTGGGGCTACATTTCTGCAAACAGAGTTGGGGATTTGGTCAGAATTAATGGTCTCCTCAATGCTGAGAAGTACAGGCAGATACTTATTCATCATGCAATACCATCAAGGAGGCATCTGATTGGCCCCAAATGTATTCTGCAGCATGACAACGACCCCAAACATACAGCGAAAGTCATTAAGAACTATATTCAGCGTAAAGAAGAACAAGGAGTCCTGGAAGTGATGGTATGACCCCCACAGAGGCCTGATCAACATCAAGTCTGTCTGGGATTACATGAAGAGAGAGAAGCAACTGATGCTTCTTAAATCCACAGAACTGTGGTTAGTTCTCCAAGATGTTTGGGCCAACCTACCTGCAGAGGGCAAAGGGTGGTCACATCAAATGCTGATTTGATGTAGATTTTTCTTCTGTTTCCTCACTTTGCATTTTGTTAATTGATAAATATAAATTAACATGTCTATTTTTGAAAGCATTCTTACTTTACAGCATTTTTTCACAGTACTATATGGTTCATAAATCCTTGGAGAATCCCCCTGGACGCCCAATAGTAGCTGGTATTGGTTCTCTCACTGTCAAACTTTTGTAGATTTCTTTAAGACCTTTGGTCACTGAACTGCCTAGTTATGTTAGATACAGGAGATTTTCTAGATCGCCTTAATTCTAATGTATTTCTTGCTACTTCTGACGTCTCTAGTCTGCATACAAACATACCTCATTTCAGAGGAAATATTTTTTAGATCGACGTCAAAGTGTTTCAGATTTTATATATAGAAAAAATAAATAAATCTTTCAACATTTAACATATGTTGCAGTGGACTTGGACATATGCAAAAGACTCTTGCTGATAAATGTCTTAACCTTTTTTCTAAATCAAAACTGATTGCTGCTGTTGGCCCGTTAACAATTGGGTCCATTGTCCATCAACTCAATTATTCTTGGATACCAAGATCTAAAACTGATAATACAGCTTTATAAAATTGTTAATGTTAAAAAAAAAATAAAAAATGATAATTTAAAAAAATTCTGATTAAATCAATGTATTGTGTTCTAATATGTAACTCGTTTATCAATGATCTGGATTGCCAGTCTAAATCAATTGGATTTATATGTATATTGTTAACATGAATGATTTGAGACTGTATAAAAATGGTAAACATGTGTTTAGTATTATGCACTTATGACAGCAGTGGGTGCCGCTGAAACATGCATTGTCACTTTTTTTGCACATGTGAGTGTGACCACGATTAAATATATTTCTGCTCTGGACTTTTTTTTTTTTTTTTTTTAAAACTGTCATTATGTGATACAGTGTGCAAGCATAAGACTTTTCAAAAACTAATTTTGATTTAAAGAAAAAAAGTGCAGTTAGGTCACACAGATGTAATCATTTGTTTAAAAATACCCCCCCCCCCCCCCCCCACCCCAATACCCATGAAAATTCATAACCCTTTGAAATACCTGTTGGAACATCCTGCTTGAGCTCCTCCTGCAGAAATCTTAAAACCTTTTGCAAGCCTTCCTGTGCCTGGTCCCCAAGCTCAATCTTGTGATCCATAAGCATCTCCTTATCACTCCCAACCTGTTCCACAAGGGCACTCAGTGCACTCTCTGCAGAGCCTTGCTGCCTTCTTATCTGATCAGTCACCTCGGTAGATAGGGAGTCGCAACTCCTGACCACATCCTGGTAAAGAGAGAAAAGAAAGCAGAGAATGGTTAATTAACACAAGTAGCACTTATGTATTTAACAACCACATATCTACTAACAATTAGCTTTTGACAGTTCTGCAGATGCCTTTTCATGGTTGTTAGGCATCATGAAAAATATGAGGGGGTGTGGGGATGACATTTATTGAATACCAAGAAATTAAGGCTTTTGAATAGATCTTATCAATTTTATGTTGGCAGGCATTAAAAAAATAAATAAATAAATAAAATAATAACACAATTAGGAGAGAAATCTAATACACCCCTGTGGCAGAGAGAGCAAGAATCTGGGTCATAAAAACCACCCTCCTGACCTGTGAGGGCACTGTGCAAAAAGTAAGTGTGCCTTGGACTGGAAGGGCTGTCAATTAATTCCAGGGAAAGTTAGAAGTCAGCCACCGAGAAAAGGGGCGGAGCCACAATACCAAGGGGGCGGTGAAGCAAACCATTCCTTTGTGTCGGCTGCCGAAGGCTTAAGTAAAACCGTGAGTGTTGCATGTATTATCAGTGTTGTGTGTCACCGTTTTGTTTGTCAACCCCATTTTGAAATGCCCAATTTTAAAGCCTGGCTCACCACTGCAACCCCCACGCTGACTCGAGAGATGAACACGAACACATGCGTCCTCCGAAACATGTGCCAGCAGCCGCCCGCGTCTTTTCACACTGCAGCTACCTCAGAGCTACAGTGTCGGAGGACCACGCAGCTCTGGACCTCTTGCAGACAGTGCCTCTACTGGACGCACCACCAGGGAGCCCCCCCCATAGACTGCTAAACTTACACCCAGGGAGCTGTAGCTAAGAGGCTAGCACCAACCCGGAACACACTGCACCAAAACACATCGTTACAAACAGCTTTTCACTCACTAGACTGACTGTTTGTGTGTATTGTATTGTTTGCAACTCTGTTTGGACACATTATCTGGGGATTGCAACCCCTTGTTTTAGGCTGCAGGTTACACAGTTGTGCATCATCAGCCATCTATTATTTTGAAAAATAATTTCTAAAGGAAACAAAGAATAAAATGACCTTGGAACTGTGTGTAGTCACATTTACTGCATAGCATCACTTCCATACCTGCACACTACTAACCACTTTGCCACAACAAAAAAAGATTTAAATTCAATTGGTCAGACACATTAAAACAGTCTAAAAATGACTAAAAGTGCTTTCTACAGCAACTTGGTGCTGCCAGATCGTTTATGTGCTCACTGCAAGTTGACAAAAGCATGTACTACAAAGAAAAAAAAAAAAAAAAAACACTGCAAGAAAATTTCACTCCGTAAAGAATATTGCTTCCTCTCAGCTCTGCACACCCTCCAGTCCTGACCTGAACACTCCCAGCCAAGCAGTCCAGGCTCCTCTCAAGTAAAGCAATAGACTATATCAACTTGTGAAGTTCAAATAACTGCTATAAGCCTAGCCCCAAACACACACAATGCTAGGTAGTATATTTGGAGTAGCTCTGGCAACTTCTGTTCTGTAGCGACACCAACATTAAAGCTATAAATAAACGTTACCTGCTGTAAATTCTGAACTAAAGATCTGTTCCCATTCAGGAAGGAAAGCTGCCTGTCTGCAAAGGACACAATGTTGGAGTTTGTGCAGCTGCACCATTTCTCAGTTTCTTCGTTCAGGCTTGCAACAGCAGTACTCAAGTGTGTGCAGTATCCAGTGGACTCCTCTATGACTTTCACCCCCTCACTGGATGCTTGCCGGATCTCTTTAATCAAGTTATCTGACGAGGACTCAAACTTGTTTTGCTGAGAATTAACACTCTCCACTGTGCTTATACAATGCCTGTGAAGAAAAAGAAAAAAATATATATTTAAAATATTTAGCACCAGTTCTCTAAATTACTCAGCAAGGTATTTGATTAATTTGGATTATGTCCGGTTTGCCAAATGTGAATCACTATTTTATAAGCAGTTAACAATATCTAAATGATAGTATTATATATTAAATGTGCTGCAGTAGAGGTTCATAGGGGTGCTTAACAAAAAACATATCAATTTTCTTAATTCCTAATGGCATGGGCAACATTATCACTGTTCAGTCTTTTCTTCCATTGGAAGATATTTTGGTTCTTTGCATCATGCAAAGATTTCACAATGCCATAAATTAAATAATAATAAATAAATAAATTCAGTAGCAATTTCCAACAATATGATTTGCCAATATGTCTGCAAGTTTGTTTTGTGGGAGGACAAACTTAATATCTATTCTCTTACCTGATTTTAAAATCTCGGTTAGTCTTCCCCCACAAAATATTACAAAGGCACATTTCCCAGGCAGCTGCAGCCAGTGTTTCATATAAATTTTTTTGTGCAGAGCTACCACTGTGTTGTACTATAAATATTTAGTTTATGCCCTTTGCAAATTCTTGTTATTTTTTATTTTATTTAATATATTTATAAAATGTACAGCACTTACTGCTCCATGGTTTGCTGGTAAGAACCCGTTGAAGCTTGCAGTCCTTCAGTCTTATTCAACACACTTTTAAAATTCTGCTGAGTCTCCACAGCCAAAAGATTCAACTGATTTTGTAGACATGAAATCACTTGGGACATGCCCTACAACAACAAAATTGTTTTAAAAAAAAATGCATAAACAAAAAACCAAAAAGATACTGTTGAATAAAAGAGAGATGAATTTGTAGATATAAACCTCTGTGTGCTTGTCGTTTGCTTTGTTGACCTCTTGCTTCAAAGCATCATGGTCTGCCTGGAGAGAGGTCAGCATTGTGGCAGTGTCTTCACGCACTTTAGTGAGAGCCTGTCCGTGTTCACTGAAGAACGTGCTCATCTCCTGTTTCATGGTCTCCACCTAAATTTTTTTTTTTTTTTTTTTTTTTTATTAAAATGCATTACACTTCAACAATCAAGTAACTATTTAGGACTAATAAACGAAAAAATAAATGTATTTCATGTATATACATATATTTCTTTTTATATATACAGTACTGTGCAAAAGTTTTAGGCAGGTGTGAAAAAATGCTGTAAAGAATGCTTTTAAAAATAGACATGTTAATAGATTGTATTTATCAATTAACTAAATGCAAAGTGAGTGAACAGAAGAAAAATCTACATCAAATCCATATTTGGTATGACCACCCTTTGCCTTCAAAACAGCATCAATTCTTCTAGGTACACTTGCACAAAGTCAGGGATTTTGTAGGCATATAGTCAGGTGTATGATTAAACAATTATACCAAACAGCTGCTAATGATCATCAATTCAATACGTAGGTTGAAACACAATCATTAACTGAAACAGAAACAGTTGTGTAGGAGGAATAAAACCGGGTGAGGAACAGCCAAACTCAGCTAACAAGGTGAGGTTGCTGAAGACAGTTTACTGTCAAAAGTCATACACCATGGCAAGACTAAGCACAAGGTAGTTATACTGCATCAGCAAGGTCTCTCCCAGGCAGAAATTTCAAGGCAGACAGGGGTTTCCAGATATGCTGTCCAAGCTCTTTTGAAGAAGCACAAAGAAACGGGCAACGTTGAGGACCGTAGATGCAGTGGTCGGCCAAGAAAACTTACTGCAGCAGATGAAAGACACATCATGCTTACTTCCCTTCGCAATCGGAAGTTGTTCAGCAATGCCATCAGCTCAGAACTGGCAGAAAACAGTGAGACCCTGGTACACTCATCTACTGTCTGGAGAAGTTTGGTCAGAAGTGGTCTTCATGGAAGACTTGCAGCCAAAAAGCCATACGTCCGACGTGGAAACAAGGCCAAGCGACTCAACTATGCACGAAAACAGAGGAACTGGGGTGCAGAAAAATGCCAGCAGGTGCTCTGGACTGATGAGTCAAAATTTGAAATATTTGGCTGTAGCAGAAGGCAGTGTGTTCGCCGAAGGGCTGGACAGCGGTACACGAATGAGTGTCTGCAGGCAACAGTGAAGCATGGTGGAGATTCCTTGCAAGTTCGGGGCTGCATTTCTGCAAATGGAGTTGGGGATTTGGTCAGAATTAATGGTCTCCTCAATGCTGAGAAGTACAGGCAGATACTTATCCATCATGCAATACCATCAGGGAGGCATCTGATTGGCCCCAAATGTATTCTGCAGCACGACAACGACCCCAAACATACAGCAAAAGTCATTAAGAACTAACTTCCGCGTAAAGAAGAACATGGAGTCCTGCAAGTGATGGTATGGCCCCCACAGAGCCCTGATCAACATCGAGTCTGTCTGGGATTACATGGAGAGAGAAGCAACTGAGGCTGCCTAAATCCACAGAAGAACTGTGGTTAGTTCTCCAAGATGTTTGGGCCAACCTACCTGCAGAGTTCCTTCAAAAACTGTGTGCAAGTGTACCTAGAAGAATTGATGCTGTTTTGAAGGCAAAGGGTGGTCACACCAAATATTGATTTGATGCAGATTTTTCTTCTGTTTCCTCACTTTGCATTTTGTTAATTGATAAATATAATCTATTAACATGTCTATTTTTGAAAGCATTCTTACTTTACAGCATTTTTTCACACCTGCATAAAACTTTTGCACAGTACTGTATGTGTGTATATATATATATATATATATATATATATATATAT
The DNA here is from genome assembly GCF_017654505.1 of Polyodon spathula. Classification (NCBI taxonomy): domain Eukaryota; kingdom Metazoa; phylum Chordata; class Actinopteri; order Acipenseriformes; family Polyodontidae; genus Polyodon; species Polyodon spathula. The sequence continues at coordinate 16,741,978 of NC_054543.1, forward strand.
ATATATATATATATATATATATAAAAGAATCTACATGTTTTCCTGCTTTTGCAGCCTCTGTATTAAACATGAGAATTAACCAGTGCTGCAACATAATTTTACAGACAAAAAATATATAAATTCTGTCAGTTTTTTATTAAACAACATTGATAAGGGAAGGAAGGCATTCCATCTAGGTTTATAACACACTACATCTGTTTGATAAATACTGTCTCACCTTTTCTGCCAATGCTGAATGACTCTGCAAAGTTAGTTTCAGATGGTTGTTCAGCTGCAGTACAGAATTAATTCCAGGCAGAAGCCTTGCTAGAAGCATTTCCTCCATTTCAGCCTTATGCTCTTCCTAAAAGCAAATTTAAAGTAGCATTTAGCAATCCAGAGAACTGCTTTTACTGGGTTAATGCACTACCCCGTGTGGACCAGGTCTCAAGTGCTCAGTGTATAGCAGTCTACATCACGCACAAGTCTGCACAATACACAGCAGACAACTTTTCATTAGGTTAAAGGTTTAACTCTGTATCACTGCATTGTGATAATGCTACATGGCTACTGGTCAGCAAAACAGTTTCTTAAATTTTACAAATATACATTCCTCACCACTGTTCTAAGTGTGATATACAGGTTCTTCCACATTTCAGTGCATTCTCTAGATATAGGCCAACATGACCATATGTATGCAGACACCTCCTGTATCCCCATTGTATAGATATGCATTTTGAGCAGTCAATACATGATTATCTATAGAAATAAAATTCCCACCATACCCAAGTCCAATAATAATACTAACCGATCCTCAATACCTAGAGAGGCTGGTCCCTTCAGGGTAGGCTTGAGGCACTCTCAGTGTCTGGGATGCATCATCAGCCTAACTCACCATGCACTTCTGAAGACTGCTCTTTGCTTCTTCACACAGTGACTCCTGCTTCAGCATTGTGTCCAGACTTTTTGCCACTTCAGTGTTGACGATCTCTTTGAGGCTTGTAAAAGACTTGGCAACAGTGGATAGTGTACCACTGAAGGCTGTTGCATTGGCATTTAAAAGATCACCTAGAACACAAAGGGTTTTAGATCCAGTAAGATACTGTATATGCAGTACTTTGCATAACTGAATTATGTATATTTATAGTGTACATTTTTCCCTCAACACTCGTGTTATAGTAGTAATGCAAATATATTTGGTTATAAATTAACCAGAGGAGAAAAAACTAGTTAGAAGGGGCTCCAGAGTGATGCATCCAGTAAAAGCACTACATGTGGAGTGCAAGACGCACCCTATAGACCGTGGACTGGAGCTCACTAGGGGCAGCGCAAAATTGGCCGAGTGCCGCCAGGGGTGGAAGAGGGCTTGGGACTATCAGCACTAGTTAGAGTGGCAGTATTCAGACCCACTACCATTTATAGCATTAAAATAGTAGAATTTTTAAACAAAATTGCTTTCTGGTGGATATTTTCAGATTTTACCTTTGATAATTACCAACTGGCAAGATAAAGTAGTCTGGTGACGCTGCTCAGCACTACACCTAAGTGCAGGTGAGCAGGCTGTGTCCACCAGGATAGAGCCTGCAGACAGTACTGCACTGTCAGCAGACGGCCACAGTTCAACGAGAGCTGAAAAACCAAGGCTGGTTCAACAGCAGGAAGAGGGCGCATGTGTAGAAGACCCAAAAGAAGGGTCTGGGAAGCTCCTGCCATCAAGCCCAGAAGCCTCTGAAACGTCACTATTGTGGCCTTTTTGTTGAGCTGAGAAAGCATCAGACAAGTGACTATTCTCTGCACTCTGTCCTCCAACAGAGTGGACAGCATGGATCTGAAATCTAGATGCACTCCCAAATAGGAGGCTGTTTGCAAGGATGCGAGCTGGCTCTTGGCACAATTCAGTGACAGACCGACGAAGGTGGTCGGTTACTTGTTCCATGTGAGCCACTGCCTGTGCTGGAGACTGAGCATAAATGAGCCAGTACAAATAATTGAGTACCCTGATGCCTCCAAAGACTCACTGGGGGCCAGAATAGCTTTCATGCATTTTGAAAAGACACAAGGAGCTAGAGGCGCCTAGTAGCAGTACTCAGAACTCGTACACAGTCTCTTGGAAAATGAACCCGAGGTACTTCCTGTGCCCAGGTTTTATGAGAATGTGAATTTTTTTTATTTATATGCGTTTTAATAAAAAATAAAATGTTGTCACCAGTGATTTTTACCGCAGTTTTTCTCCCCAAATTTGGAATTGGCAGTTGTGTTATTATTAATCCCAATTCACCGCTTCACCCCCCCACCCTCGACTAGGGAAACGGAGGCTGAAACACAAGCTCTCCGAAACGTGTTCCTGCCAACCTGTCATTTTCAGCACTGTGGATCCACAGCGAAGGTCTGATGGGTTAACCCTAACCCATCACACCTATAGTGCCAGAGAACAACACAGATCTGAATGGCTCCACAGGGGTCGCTGGTGCATGGTAGACGGTGAATTGCCCCTCCTAAGACCTCCCTAGCCGGGCAGCGCTCTGCCAACTGTGGGCCGCCCCCAGGGAAGCCCCAGTCACGGTCGGCAATGACATAGCCTGGATTCGAACCTGCGATCTCCAGGCTATAGGACACATCCTGCACTTCATGCGGAGCGCCTTTACTCTGGCTCCCCCTCTGGCTTTAGCAGGTGTCACCTGTAGCGGTCTGTGAGGATGCTGAAACATAGGACTCCAGCTTTGTGTCGGTCCACATACTGGAGGAGGCACAGAACTCAAAAGGAGTTAAGGTTGGCAAGTGCCTCCTTAGCATGCTCTGGACCCAAACAGGCAGCGGATCTGCCATGCCTGTCTTTCATAGGGAGACCTGCTTTGCAGACTTAGCAGAGTGAAAGCCAGGCATCGTAAAACAGAAGTGGTGTAAATTCAAACAACCGCTCTGCTGCAATTTCTAGAACAGTATATGTATAGTACTGGTAACCAAGGAAGGCTTGAACAGCACAAACACCAATGCCACTATGCAACCACTGTAATGTAGAATGGGTCTTAGCCTTTGTTACTTTTAAGTATCTACACAGTACCTAGGCACTAGTACTGTGCAGAAGAATAGAAGAATCTTTTTGCACCGTATAGCCTTACAGTATACACTATACAGTGCTTGCACGGTATGGTGCACACGGTACTGCACAGCGTAACGGTATGGTGCACAATGCATGATATACACGGTATGGTCTACAATGCACGCTACACACAGTATGGTATACGGGGTACGGAAGAGCGTCAACGGTACGGTACACGTGGTACGGTTGCAGAGCATGGTACACCATCGTTGCGTTAACCTTGCTCAACAACAGCGGTGGTAAGTCAGTGACATAGTTGCCAAAGAGAAAATACGCACGGATGTCCACCTCTATAGCTTCTGGCTTAACATAAGACAGCCCTAAGACTGGAGGAAGCCCGCTGTCACCGACAGCCTTTGCAGTAGTATTGCAAGTAGGGACCAAAGCGGCAGCGAGACACTGCGAACAACTCAGACCCAAAGCAGAACTGAGCCCAGCAACTGCTAGTGACTTGGAAAAGTGGTAACCTTGTTCGTTGTACAAAAGTATCAGTGAGAACGGGAGCAGGTCTTGGACCTACAGTTACCATGAAAACAAATATAGGGATGCCCACCTACATAATGCTCTTGGTTAACCAGCAGCTCAAACTGGGGAAAGCCTACTGCTAGAGCCCTAACAGTCTTCACACTAATTCCATAAGCACAGCTTAATGTGGCAAGGACACACAGAGGGAAAAACTGCAAGCAGCTTGACCCAAGCATGTGTCTCAGTATTTGTATTTTCTGGGGGGTTTACCCACAGAAACACAACACATAAATTTCTCACACAATATAGAGTTGGCGTTATTTTAATATAATTAATACCAAAAAAACAAATTTTTATTTTTAAGCTTCACCGAAGCTTAGCAACCTAAGAGACAATGCCATAGCCCACTAAGGTGTTCAATCTCAGGGAAGGGGCAACTAAGCCGCAGGCTTCATGTAGGGCCAAAGTCCACTAGGAGACCAACGAAAAACCACAGCCGAGTGCAAAAACATGTAAAACACAAAGCGAAGTCAGACAAAATTAGACATGAGTGATACTTCTGTGAATAGATCTCGCGCTCAGGTCAGTGAAAGGAAAAATGACAATATTGTGCCAGTAGTCCTTTGTATACCCTCAGGGACGGGTGCGACTGCGTGACAGGCACTGTGTGCAGCTTTGGTACATCTTTTCAGGTTTTATGGTCTTTAAGGATAAATACCCATTAGGTAATGGTTACACCTCGTACTTGACAGGGAACTTACCAACCGAAGTGGTGTAGAACTCAAGCATGCCCTGATGCTTAAGGCTCTGCTGTTCAACAGATTTCTGCATTTGGTTAAACAGGCTGTCCATCTGAGCTGCAAAGCTCTCCTGCATTTTGGCATTATGTTGTTCAACTTCTTTTTTCCGATCCAATTTGGCATGCAGTCCAGATACATCTTTGGTGCTCACATCAACTGTGGTTAACAACTGAATAAAATAAATATAAAACTCTATTTAAAATAGTTTATACATATTTAGGAAGTTTGTAACCTTAGAAGTACAAGCCATGCTCCACAGGCCCCGTCCAACTCTCTCTATTTGTTTTTGATTATGTTCTATGATCGTACCTCCAAGCGGTTGCAGTAGAAAACTAACCTGGTCCGCAGCTCCATAAAGCTCTTCTTCAGTGGTCTTCAAGGCTGAGACGACAAACACCTCCTCAGACAGCTTCTGCTTGGTGTGCTGCAGATTGTTTTGAGTCATCTCAAGTTCTTTTTCCTTTTCTTGCAGATTTGAGGAATATTGCTCAAGCTCCTTTTGACTATCTATAAATAGCTCAGAAACCTAAAACATTAAGAAAATGTGTACAACATATGCCATTATAAAATATTGCATTGTAACACACACACACACACACACACACACTATATTATAGATATAGCTCTGGGAAAAATTAAGAGACCACTGCAAAATTATCAGTTTCTCTAGTTTTACTATTTATAGGTATGTGTTTGGGTAAAATAAACACTTTTGTTTTATTCTATAAACTACTGACAACATTTCTCCTAAATTCCAGATAAAAATATTGTCATTTAGAGCATTTATTTGCAGAAAATGACAACTGGTCAAAATAACAAAGATGCAGTGTTGTCAGACCTCGAATAATGCAAAGAAAATAAGTTCAGATTCTTTTTTAAAACGACACAATACTAATGTTTTAACTGAGGAAGAGTTCAGAAATCAATATTTGGTGGAATAACCCTGATTTTCAAGCACAGCTTTCATGCGTCTTGGCATGATCTCCACCAGTCTTTCACATTGATGTTGGGTGACTTTATGCCACTCCTGGCGCAAAAGTTCAAGCAGCTTGGCTTTGTTTGATGGCTTATGACCATCCATCTTCCTCTTGATCACATTCCAGAGGTATTCAATGGGGTTCAGGTCTGGAGATTGGGCTGGCCATGACAGGGTCTTGATCTGGTGGTCCTCCATCCACACCTTGATTGACCTGGCTGTGTGGCATGGAGCATTGTCCTGCTGGAAAAACCAATCCTCAGAGTTGGGGAACATTGTCAGAGCAGAAGGAAGCAAGTTTGCTTCCAGGACAACCTTGTACTTGACTTGATTCATGCACCCTTCACAAAGACAAATCTGCCCAATACCAGCCTTGCTGAAGCACCCCCAGATGAGTCCAAATTTCAGCTTTGTCCAACACCTGGTCGTCTAATGGTTAGACGGAGACCTGGAGAGGCCTACAAGCCTCTCCAGGTGGAGGTGGATCGGTGATGATCTGGGGGTGCTTCAGCAAGGCTGGAATCGGGCAGCTTTGGCATGAATCAAGCCAAGTACAAGATGGTCCTGGAAGAAAACTTGCTTCCTTCTGCTCTGACAATGTTCCCCAACTCTGAGGATTGGTTTTTCCAGCAGGACAATGCTCCATGCCACACAGCCAGGTCAATCAAGGTGTGGATGGAGGACCACCAGATCAAGACCCTGTCATGGCCAGCCCAATCTCCAGACCTGAACCCCATTGAATACCTCTGGAATGTGATCAAGAGGAAGATGGATGGTCATAAGCCATCAAACAAAGCCAAGCTGCTTGAACTTTTGCGCCAGGAGTGGCATAAAGTCACCCAACATCAATGTGAAAGACTGGTGGAGATCATGCCAAGACGCATGAAAGCTGTGCTTGAAAATCAGGGTTATTCCACCAAATATTGATTTCTGAACTCTTCCTCAGTTAAAACATTAGTATTGTGTCGTTTAAAAAAGAATCTGAACTTATTTTCTTTGCATTATTCGAGGTCTGACAACACTGCATCTTTGTTATTTTGACCAGTTGTCATTTTCTGCAAATAAATGCTCTAAATGACAATATTTTTATCTGGAATTTAGGAGAAATGTTGTCAGTAGTTTATAGAATAAAACAAAAGTGTTTATTTTACCCAAACACATACCTATAAATAGTAAAACTAGAGAAACTGATAATTTTGCAGTGGTCTCTTAATTTTTCCCAGAGCTGTATGTATGTATATATGTATATATATATATATATATATATATATATATATACACACACACACACACACACACACACACACAGTTTTACACCTATGTGTCTCCAATTTAAATTCTACTTCACCACTAACCTACATACTGGGCCACAATGGCAGAAGAAAGGCATCCCCTGTTCCCACTATACAGACAATCACTTACAGAATCTAAAACTAGCCTTCTCCAGTTTGCATGACTTCTGCAGCAGTGTCTTTACTTGGTGAGCCACTAGGGACCCCTATAGTTTTAATTTCTTTCACACGAGGCATCACTTAATTCTCTGTACCTGAATTAAAGAAACTTACGGCTTGTTTCACAGTATTAAGGTACTGTTAACTGCCCAACATTATGCAGCTTTATGATTTAAAGAACTTACCCGTTTCATTTCTTCTTCCACTGCTGCAATCTTCTCTGTGAACTCAGAAATCTGCACATCTTGGGTTACTATTTTGCTGTTCATAAAACTGGAATAAAGTTGAAATTCAATTTTCACAAGAATGTCTGGTAACCCCCTAATGCAGTTCTCCAAGATCTTGTTTGTTTATTTCGAAGTCAGGTTACCTTGTACAGTTTGTTTCCCCTTGTGCAGCTGTTCACATTGAGGTTTAGCAAGCAAACCAGACTCCAGTGCATTTGCAAAACTGACCGAGACCACCTCTTAGGTGGACTCGATACGATTAGTTTCCTCACACTTCACACCAAACGTACCGAGTGCAGACCAAACCCTCTAAAAAACAGATCCAGTGTGAACACAGCCTTAGAATATTTTCTTTTTCTATTATTAGCCATATTTATTCCCCATGTGTGTATGTAGTAATTACCTTTAAACACATGTTACTTATTTTAATGAACACATTTAAAAAGGCATAGAACACCACCACTTTTTGTGCACACTGTTGGCAAGCACCACAAAGCTTCCGTGTTATAATTTCTAGTTACTCACTCGTAGTTTTCAGAAGAAATATACACTCCGTTTTTCTCTCTAGCTGCTGAAAGGTCACGTTTAAGGCGTTCAATTTCCTCAGTGTATTCCTACAAATTGAAAATGAAACATTCATTCATTAAAAACTATCGCTTTGTTTCCTAGGAAATGTTGTCACAATCTGTGGTGAAAATGAATTAAATATGAAACTGGCCAACACTGTACACCATTACCTATGTTTGGCCTTCATATACCTGACAACATTTAAATGTTGTCAATTATAAAACTTTGAACTCTGAACTGTGAACAACCCTAAACAGCATTACTGTATCCAACAGACTGAAACAGGCCATAAGATACTAAATTGATTTTTTTTCAGTGCAATGGAAAATTACCTTAATGAGTGTCCTTTTGGTGAGTTTCTGGTTTACCTCAGGCTTGTTCATAATGTTCTTTGCCCGGTTAGCATAATCCAGTGTGCTCAAGGTTTCCTGGAAATAAGGCAGAAGGATTACACATTTCCAAAAAAAAGTATACAAAACCTTATTTTACAGAAAGACAAAAATTATACTAAAGCTAAATTAAGCAGTGTGGCCCAACCAATAGCCACCGAAGTCACATATGGCCCATACAGCTTCCTTTCAAAGCAATGGCTTGGACATGGAACTACGTTTGCATTTCTCATGCTTTATCTAATCAACGGGTCTCTCGTTAAACAGCTGTTATAAATTATCTATCCCTTACCACAATAGAAAATATAACTTACAAAACTGCATGCAAATGCATTTCTATTTAAAACAATAAAAAACGGTAGACTTAGCATTCGGCACAAAAATACAAGGCAGACTCCTCAGGCAGTTCTGAGAAGTCAGAATTACTACAGCAGCCCAGCAACACAAATATGCATACCACATACCTCCAGATTGACAGAGGCAGGGGAAACAGTGGCGATGATCGACGTCTTCGTGCGACCTCCAAGAGAGTCCTGAAGGATACGAGTGAGCTTGGATTCTCTGTATGGTATGTGAGGGGTCCTCTCCACAAGGGCTGTGATCACTCTGCCCAGAGTTAAGAGTGACTGGTTGATATTACCAGCTTCTCGTGCCCTTTTGTCCACAGCTCCAGAGCGACCAATGTTCTCACTGCCGGCAAGATCAACCTGAAATGAAATAGTGAAACACTGTACAACGCAACACTCACAAAAAAGCACAAGCACCGGTATATAAAACAATACCATTTACACTTACCAAGTTCAGTTTGCCAATTTTGACAAGTTCTTCTCCATCAACAGTGGTCTCCCTCATGTGAATTGTAATTGCAAAGACGGAGTGCGAGCGGCTAAAAGACATATAGGAACAGTGATATATCCACATAGTGTAGAGTTTACAAAATATACCATTGGGGTCTTGTGACAGACACAGAATGATTCTTGGTGATAAATCTCCCTCCCGACCTGTGAGGACACAGTGTAAAGGGAACAGTGTGCCCTGGACTGGATGGCCTGACAATTCATTCCCAGGATTAGGTGGAATTCGGCCATTTAGAAAAGGGGGCACAGCTGCGGTACATTAAGTCATCAGTCCAGAAGGAAAGCGATGTGGCAACCGCGGATTGAATGAGAAACGGTTGCACTCACAAACCAAGGGGACATGGCTAGGTGATCTGTTCCTTTGTTTATAGTTAAAGAACAAGCGTGAGCGTTTAGTGTTTGTTTTGTCGGTTCTAATTGTACTGTTTGTAATTTATTAGATGGCTAACACAATCCAGAGCTGGCGCTACAGGCCAGCACTAAACCCGGATAACACTGCACCATTGTACACAAATAATAACAATAACAATCTCTGGACTTGTGAACATGTGTCTTTGTGTACTGTGTTTCATTAATTATGAACTGAGTCTTATTATTCCAGGACTGCAATCCGTTGGTTTAAAACTGTGAAATACGCATGGCTGTGCATTGCCTGAGATTATTCTTTGTGGTCGTCAGACCAGGATTACAATAATAAAACCTGCTTGGATTGTGAACTTTGTTGTCTGTCTTTTGTTTCCTAATCACATCACCGTTACACCGGAGCACTGCAAACCATTTTGCCATAGGTCTATAAAATCTGCATTACATTCTAACCACATGCAAAGATGTTTAAATGTAAAATTCTTACCAATGGGATGTTATTTAACACCCACAACTATAACCATGCATATAGTAGTAATAACTTAAGACACAGCCCCTTTCACACAAATACCTCTACTGGGTCGTCTCAGTGAAGTTATAAAATATATATATATATATATATATATATATATATATATATATATATATATATATATATATAAATACCCATTCACACAGCACAAAATTGCACAATTTATGCCTGTATAATACAGTCATAACCCTTTCACACAGCCAAAGGGATCATCCCAGTACAACTTTCAAGCCTGTCAGTCAACAGATCGGTTTAATGGCAACGGAAACAAAACAAAAGCAGAATAAAGTGGGCAAGCTACTTGATTATATACACACACACAGCAGCAAAATTCTGTATGCGTGTGTGTGTGATATCTAGAGATTGACTATAATTTATCCACTCTGCACAGGCGTGTTCAAGAAGAGCTGTGTGTACTGTAAATTTCCCTGTGTTTGCTTTGTCCTCTCTAATATATATGTACATATGTGGTGAATTGAAACAAAAATATTAAAGTGTGGAAGCATTATTAACATTATTTTCATTCAGCCACCTTATAGAACTGAGGCCTAAAGGTTGTAGGCTTGTTGACCATCAAAAAAAAGAAAAAAAAAGTTCTACCTACTGCATACCGTTATAAACTATGTGCTATTATTTTGGAACTGCAATCTGTTGGTGGCAGATTGTGTGTGTATATATATACACCTTGTGGTAATTTAATGCAAAATGCAACCGACAACTGCTGCGCATGTGCTTTACTCGTATTTGACCTCAGACACGAGCAAAAGAAGAACCAGCCGTGCCAGTGAGCTGATCTCATTTTACCAACGTGCAATGCACATGGGATACAGATTTCTGACGGTATCCTGAATTGGGCGCTACAGCATAGCCCATCACACAGGAGTTAAGACGGTTCAGAGATGGCATAAAATATGACAGCTTTGTGATGGTATAGGCAATTCACACAGACTAAAATGCAGCACCATTGTTGGTTCTGAACGGTCATAACTCCTCTGTGTGAAAGGGGTATTAGAAAGATCTCATTAGATATGCCAACAGCATTTTTATTTTATGTAATAAAAACTTGGTTTGCTTAAAACAAAACTAAAAACTTGATCGAGACACAGTACGGACCAAGACACCAGGGGACTATCAGCAAGTAATTAGCTTATATGAGTACTCATTATGATTCTACATAGCATAATTCTGAAACAAATAAGCGAATACCTGGAGTAAGCATTCATTAAGGTTGATGCAGTCTTCCTCTTAGCCGCACCACGTTCCAGAATCTGATAAACCTCATACTTGTTGTGTACAGAAATCTCTTCCAGTCCTTTGATAATAACACCCCTCTAGAATTAAAATGCATTGAAGATATGTTATACAAAACCCCCTTGCTATGAAAAGTAATGAGTAAACTTCTTAACTGGATGATGACATCTAACAACTTCAACATATGTACAGTAGTAAATATAATCGGATGAAGTTAGTAGGGAAAATTGTTTAACAATACCTAAATCTCTTTTGAAATTCTTACCTTATTACGAGGATCATCAAACATTTGTAGCCTCTCGTTAACGTCAGTCGAAGGGCTCAGCAAGTCAAAAAGCTCCTCGTTGTAAATCTCTAGCAAGGACACTTTGACAGAGAATTCTGTTCCATTGCTAGTCAGCTTCTCAAAGATCTGATGCAGAGTTCTAGGAATGATACCAGCCAGAGGGTCCTAAGAGAGGGATGAACAGGAGAAAATAAAATAAAGATTTTGGGCCAAACACATTGTGATGCAGTATAAAAGGTGCATTTACATGTTTACATAGAAAATGGTGTGGTACCCCATACAATTTAATAAGGTTTTTCTTAATTTTACTCCCAAATAGTATGTTTCCTAAGCTACAGTTATGTTAAAGATAACTGTGGGAAAATGCAGCATTACCCAATAAATACAGTACCTTTAAGCTATTGTTCAAACAGCAGTCTCTGAACACTGCATGATTCAGTAGGCATGTCAATAGAAACAAAGACAAAACCAACCTGCTACTAATCTGACAAAAAAACAGGTTACTTGCCTCTTCCCATGTAAATTCTTCATTGGGAGACCTTTCACCTTCCATTGTGAATGTTTTTCCAGTTCCAGTCTGCCCATATCTGTAGTAAAAAAAAAAAAAAAGTGTGTGGGTATATACTGTATTTTTATATATAACACACATCTATACATACACACTACTGTGGAAAAGTCTTACATGTTACATTTTTCTACTCTGGGTAAATTGTTGATGCTCATAATGCATCAAAGTCAGTAGTGTTTTCTACTATTATAACAACCTTGACTTTACATAAAGAAAGAAGGAAAAACATTGAGCGAAATAGCTCGCATCACTCGATTTTCAAGATGCGGTATTCGAAGCATAATCAGCAAGTACAGAGAAACACCTGTAATTGACAAACCCAGGACTGGAAAACCCAAAAAGCTGTCAAACAAAGATGAGCAATGCTTGAAGATAATAGTCTTAAATAGAAAGACGACAAGCGCTGAATTGACGACAGAACTTGCAGAAGGCACAGGTGTCATCGTCCATCAAATCAACAGTACAAAGGTCACTCTTGAAATCAGGACTTAAAAGGATGTGTTGCAATAAGAATACTTCTGTTAAGGGGATCAAGATTAAAAGGCTAAAATATGCACAAGATCACAGAAATTGGACTATGGAACAATGGTCAAGGGGGTTTTGGACTGTTGATGAATGGACGACACCTGTGCCTTCTGCTAGTTCTGTTGTCACTTCAATGCTTGTCTCCTGTCTATTCCTTAAGGATATTATATTGAAGTATTGCTCATCCTTTTTAGGTAGCTTTTTGGGTCTTCCAGTCCTGTGGTTGTCAATTAAGCCAGGGACACACCGATACCCAATGCGATCGTTGCATCACACACTGTTCGATTGAAATAGTAGGAAGGTACAATTTGTAATTTATTTCTGATGTTTGACCTGCCCTGGATGCATAAAGTACAGTGGCAATGGGGCAAGTCAATGACAATACTATCTATAAGGCGTTGTGATGGTGAAAACCACATATGACTGGAAACATGCATATATTCTCTTTCTCTATTAATACACACACAACATACATACATGCATGCATGCACCAGATATTCCATTTGTTTGTATGTCTGTGCCGACATCTTTTGGAAACATGCCCTGACAGCCCCATAATCACTGTACTTTTTAACTATTACACCAAATATTTACACAACACTTAAATGTTGCAACAAATGATTAAATTAATATTAAGTGTTATTTGGTATAATTTAATTAAAACACTTAATAAATAATGGTTATAGCACCTGTTTAAGTACTTTAATCTGTAAATACTTCGTCTGATAGTTATCATATACAAACTAAAGGAATATCTTGTGTGTGTATTAAGAGAGAATACATGCTTGTCTGTCTCCATTCTTATGACTGAACACGGCGAACTCATTGGTTTTGACTGAGACTTGCGAGTGGTTATGACACACTACCCGATGCGAGCAAATCGCATCACAAAATATTAAACTACTAGCCGATTGAAATCGATCGGCCGATCCTGTAGAATCGCATCGAGATACATATAATATCTCAATATTATAATTACATTTATTAAAAGGAATCAGGTAGCACATGGAATCTGGGTGATCCCTCCAGCACTCAAAAGTATGTGCATTTTATGTGCATATTGTGCTCCAATAACAAAATTAAAACGTTGCCCAATACTTACGCAAATACTGTACAGTTGTATCCCATGATAACTTCATCCAAAATGGGAAACACCACACTGCGGTACACTTCAATTTGTTTTGCAGAAGGCCCAAAAACCTATAAAACAGGTGACACGTTTTAGAAAAAAAAAAAGCAATCCGTCTGAAGTAAATAAACCAAAAGCGTACTGCATGAAAGTAATTTACCATATCAAAGGTGTAGGTCTTCTTGAGCGTTTTATCTCCAACACCTCCTGTACGTACAAGAATTTCTTTTCTTCCAGAGTCACAGTCCATAACACTATAAGAAGATGCTTTACGTTCTGCATTGTTGAAGGGTCTGGAATTTAAAAAACACATTATAAAATGTTGATATTCTAAATTGCAAATAATTATTTGTAAAGCATGATATCGGAGGAAAAACGGGGCTTCGTGTTTTAAATAGACCATTGACATAATTTAACCTGAACTGTGTGCGTTTTTATTTATTTTAGTTTTATTTTTCGTTTCATGTATTTTTACCATAGATAAGAAACACCTTCAAAACTGACGGCACAAATGTAATGTTGAGCTAATTTCTGACAGGCAGATATATATTGAGATTTCTATAGGCGGTGAGCATGTAGTAGAATTAAGCATTTTAAGGATTTAACTACTTAATTACAATCCCATTTTTATAAATTTAGACTGCGTCACTGTGATAAATGCTCAGGTTTCAGTTCTTCACAACCCACAGTATGTCTACACTGAATGGACCATGGTTATTTAATCTAGTCTGAGGCCGTTTACGTCATATTTAATATGAGGGCATTCAAAATAGCACTTAAGAGAAGCCATGGAATAACACATTACCTGCATCTTACAACAACCTGAATATTCCTCCCCTTGTCGTCCTTTTTACCAACAGATGGATTTTGAGAAAACATTTCTGCTGTTGTCGCTCAGTAGAAGCTACGATACAATAGAAGACGGTGCTTAAAACAATGATATAAAAACAAACAGCATAATTTGTTGCGTTGTTGTAGAACATTAGTGAACAGTTTAAAACACTCTTTTATACACAGAAAATATTTTTGTTTCACTAAAGTCTTTTTTATAATACAGCTGTGAGCAGAATTCTGCACATTGCAAAAGGGAACATAAAACTACTTAAACGGCCATTTATGTATTTTACTAGTCTGTTTTGATTAGGATTACCAACATATTCCTCATACTGTACCACCAGTTTACAATACTTTCCTACCACAAGAATACAGTACCGTACCATTTGATACGTATTTTACATGTTTATATTTAAAAATCGCTATGGTAGTAATTTTATAACATTTCCTTACCTTATATGGAATGCGTATCTTCAGCCACCTCTCTGCCCCGGCTATTAAAACCCCGATAAATATTGAATTGTGTTGATATATTTTTATAATAGCTCTACAGTACCTGCTAGTGTGTCTGAACCATTGAATTCTCTCCTACTGCAGTTAGAAACTTTGAATACCGCGCTTCCGTCGTTCCTCAGCCAATGGCAGAGCCACAAAACAATGTTCAATACTCTGATTGGCTAGAGGGATGCAAGGAACTTGAAGGATCATGGGAGTTTCCGTAGATTTAAATTCAGTTCTCAGCACTGCAAGTGCTAACAGGGAGTAGTTATATTTTCATGTACAGTATATTATTTTAAATATGGTGACTGTGCTTTCTAGAGTTTATTCTCGTGAAGCATTAAGGTGTGTTTTCGTACATATAGATTGTGGTGACCCTCGGGTGATTAAGTTTTTCAAATCTATATAATAAACTGCGCTCAGGCATTAAATAACATTAACGAAACAGAAGTTATAATAGTTTACCAGACACTTAAAAATATCTGTCTTTAAACTGTCTACTCAATTTGTTTTGTCATTGATTTAGTAAATTACTGAAAATGATCATTTATTCATACGTTAGCCTTTTTGTTCTCCATTTCCTTGATCAATTTATCCCAGACGTTATTAAGAGTCCCTTTTACAGCGCCAAAGATGTAGCTGAGAAAAACACGACCTCTCGGATGCCGCTTGCTCCTAAGCAAGTTGCTCCTAAATAAGTTGGATACAGTGCACGTTTGTTTTCTTTATATTTTGCACGATTTCAGTGGTATTTGTTGATTGTTCACTTTCAATATGTTGAGCGAGCAATTTTACTGATAGGCGCCCCCCCTTGGAGTTCAGGCTCTGACATCCTGAAGCGGCATTTGCTGCCTGAGGAGCAGAAGAAAAAATAACAATTCGTTTTTTAAGTTGTCAGCATTCCAGTATCCACCTTATAACTAAGGACTGTTTTCAGTGCCCGTTGTTGTAGAGGCCAAAGCCGTGTGTTTGGACCCGAGCAAGCACGTCCAAACTGCTTCTGAATTGGGCAAGAATCCTGTAACAGACATTTGGTTTGTCTTTTGCATTTTATATTCTATATCTTGAAGCTTCACTTTAATGTACTACTGTAGTTAGTTTCCGCGGAGCACGTTAGACCGATGCGTCGTCACTTCCTCTGCTGAGGTCAATTCCACTCCAGAAGCAAGCTGCAAGAAGAAAGCAACAGCATACAGTGTATTCATCTATAGAGGTTGCTGAAAAATAAGGCATATGACAATAAGTAAATAAAAAAAAAACAAGGAAAGAATCATACTATGTTTATAAGAATGAAAATGGGGCCTGTGGCAATGTTGCTCAAGTTAATTTGAAATAAGAACATTTAAAGCATTGAGTAGTACTAAAAATAGACACTGGGGAGTGACTAACTACAAAGAATGCCTAAGTCAGGACTTCACAAACTTGGTCCTGGTGACCCCCTGTGTCTGCTTGTTTTCATTCCAACCAAGCTCTCAGTAACTTAATTAGACTCTTAATTGAACTGATAATTTGCTAAATTAGACCGTTTTACTTGTTTTCAGCTCTTGAACAGTTGCATATTTCAAGTTTGCTATAACATTTGATAAGTAACTTGAACTGCAACTGTTTAAGAGCTGAAAACAAGAAAAAAAAGTCTAATTTAGCAAACTGTTAGTTCAATTAAGGGTATAGTTAAGTAATTGAGAGCTCGGTTGGAATGAAAACCTGCAGAAACAGGGGGTCGCCAGGATTGATTTTGAGAAGCCCTGGTCTAAGTACTGTATCTATTCCACTCTACCTTCTGTTTTCAGAAAACAAACTGAGCAACCCTGTCTGAGGTTTGTGGCATTATACTTCCTGCAATACTGTATCTGACATGGGCAGTAACTTTGCATGTGGCTTATGTCTGGTGCCCATGTGACTTAAAATGGAAGACTTAGAAATGACTTAGAAATGCACATTGGTTTTTAGTGGATTTCACTGCAATTCACTTCCAAAGGCAAAGAGCCGATGACAAAGTTCAAGTCCTATGTGTCAGACCAATCAATGAGAGGAGCTATTTTGATGGATAGAAATATGTGTCTGCTACAAATTATACCTACCAAAAACACGTGTTTGGCAATGAATGCTAAAGTGATATCAGATCTTAATGCATACTTGAAATCAGGAACAGACAAAGATGCTTCTGTATATGGGGATTTTAAGCAGCATTTTAGTGCATAACTGTTATTAAACCAAGTGATGTCAAAACATTGGTAATCAAGTACAAGTGTATGCAATAGCAGTGTGTACTGTTAATGTAAGTCAAATACTATTTTCAAATAAGACATAATGTATTACTGTAGTTGGGACAGTTGTAAACCAAAACACAAATTAAAACTTCCACTACACAACTATCAGGTGAGCAGTGAGAGATCATTCACTCATTCACACATAAGTTACTTACACCTAAGCTAAAAAATTGTGGCCAACTCTTCCCAATTGAATGGGTGGTGTACTGTGACTGGCGCCTTGTTTTGCAAATCCACTGCACCATATTTCCCTATAGCACTGCAAGCTGTTACAGACCCAGCATGTTAGATAACGTGATGACAGAATCCTCAGTCAGCTTAATCGAATGCGACGCAATCCACCCATTTTTTTACTTTGGCTCAAAACGACTAAATTCAGGGATACACAATCGATGTGTCAAATTTGGACTGAAATACGAGGCTCTATTAACTTCACTATATTGATGTTGAAAACAAAATATCAAAATTATCATTTTACTGGTGCCCTGGTTTTGGGTCTAGGCTGTGAGGCATCTGTTGCTTTTGCCTGAAGAGAACATGGCGCTTTGTAGTTTGAGAGGTTAATATTTTTTTTGTCACTTGGCAGGTTATGCAGCAATGTGTTAACTGATTGATACATACTGTATTACCACACACCGACCGATCCAGAGAAATTATTCACATATTCACCAGTTTTGGGGTAAGTGAAATGCTGAAAAAAACGGTGATTTGTTTTTTTTGTTGCCCTTTGTGTGTTCATTGTGGGTGTTTTGGAATCAGTCCTGTCCCGTAAGGTAATGTCTGTCGTGAATCAGCACATTAATCTAATAATATTCGTTGCATCTTGACACAGGATGGGAGAAGTAAAATCACACACCAATATCCAGCTTTGTATTACTGGTCGGGTGTTCCAGATTCACTAGATTGGGTGTGTGTGTGTCATTTTACGGAAATTAAAACGACTTAAAATTAAAACTAACCATCTCTGTAAATTGTGATAACACAAATTGATACACGGCCTACCGGTATTTTATGATTTTGGATGTATAATTTCTGCGACAAACACATTTTTAAAAAATGGGAAAAAAATTAATATATACTTGTTTTTTTTTTTTTTTTTTACTGTTGAATATTATGGTCCTCAACAAATTATTATATTATTACCGGTAGTATGTCAGGCCTAAAAAACACCATAACTCTTATGTGACTTTATCTCTTTTGGTGCTTTTTTTGTATAATCTGTAGTAAATATTCCAATGAAAACAGGTATCGTAGGTTAAGTTTCAGAATTATTTTTACGCTTTTGTCGCGTTTTTTGTACCTGGTTGAACAAACGAGTTGGTTAAGCCTCTGTATTAAGTGACATACCTTTATATTGCAAGTAATGTAATACAGTTTACCGGTATGGCCATAAGTGTATCCTCCCGCCATAAATAGAGGTATGTATACTTTATCACGGTTGTTATTAGTATAGTAGGGCTACATTTTGAAGCTTAAATGTTTTCAAACGAACAGCCTGTATTTTATTAATTCCGTGCTGGACTTCGAACGTTAGCAAACTGATGCAGTTGTGCTGTAACAAGGCAAGCACTTCGTTGTTTGTTTTGGTGTAGAGACATGATGAAGGATACTAAACTCAGTTGCACCCAAGTCCAAGGTATTTGCTTGTCATAAATTACCCTATTCTGTCTTTAATCTATTTGACAGACATATTACTTGTCCGTTCAGTTGAGTGTATTATTAATTTACTGTGTGTCAAGTAATAGGTTAACAAAACAAATTCACCCTAAAACAATTTGAAAAAATTTATGCCCTAAAAGTTATACCCTTGAAACATATTTAAGCGATTTAAAGGTTCTTCTGTTCTAGTCATTAAACAATGTAGATGTTTACATGACCATACTAATAACTAGGATAAGTAGAACCGCACATAGCAAGACTGGAAATAACACTCCCATTGCATGCTATACTACTGTATTAGCTAAATCCAGTGCTTATATCATTTGCCAGCTTATGTCTGAATACTGTAATTAAGCTCACCGTGACACCTTGAATGGACCATATGTATACAGCTTATGCAGTTGTAATACGCAAGACAACAAGTTTGAAAATTCCATAGTTAAGATGTGAGGTTTATTTTATGTTAACCCTTAGGGTGTGAATAAGCTCAAAGGTAATCTTGATGCTCTGTCCCTCCTCTTATATGTGTGAAATCAGCAGTACATGTTGTGTGTTGAATTCAGCTTTTGGTTTTATATCCTCAACGATGCCTTTCCACTTTGCGTTTAAAAAGTACGAGCTGAACTGACAACTGCAATGTAAAACTGGAGCGCTCAGAACCTAGTAGGACAAATGCCATGTATGTAAAACTGAATCTCGTCTAATCTAAATATAGATTGGAAACATGTTTATTGATTAAAGGAGACCTTTAGACTGCAGTAGTTTCGACCATCTTAAGTACAGTATTGTGATGGTTACCTGCAATTATGTTGTCTCTAACCTTTCCCAGTCAACAATCAATAGCAAACTATTGCTGATTCTTCTGTTTTTTCAGGTCTATCCAATTGAATTGTTTCTGGGTAAGGCGGAGGGGGGTTGTTTATATTTAGGGCTTCTGTTTTTTGGTTTTTATTAATTAAATTTTTTAGTGCTTATTTATTTATTTATTTATTTATTTTAGCTATTTTCAATTATTATGTAATTTTTTTTTTTTTTTTTTTTTTTATGGCTTCCGCTTTTATATACTGTATGAAATTTGTGTTCAGGTAGCATTTAGTATTCAGGTGCACTCCACTCATAACAGACTCCAAGGGACAATGTAAATCAGTCTTTAAATCTGTATTATTTGTTCAAGACACACCTCTGTGGGGCGTGCAAAATAAGCAGTACCATTTTACAAATTTATATTTCCGCAAAATGTAATTACAATTGTATACGTTACGTTTAAATTGTACAACGGCTGTGCCATCAAAAACATAGAAGAATAAAAGTAAACAGGAACTATGTTTTCTGCCTGATGTCACCAATGCTGCCAAGATTGTCATTTACTGTCCTGGATATACCTTATTTGTGCAAAATGTCTACCTGTGGAACAGGAGAACTGTACATATAAAACAGTGCTGTATATATTAAACTGTACGTATTAAACGCAAAAGACCTGCCAGGGGTACATGGTATATATGTTATAAATGAGTCTGTTTTAATTTGGAAGCCTCCCAAAACAGCAGCAGTCACTTAAAAAAATAATAAAAAAAAGGTTTTAAAATAATTAGTTTATATTGACCTTTTATTGTGTGTAATCTAAAAGGAATTGACAGTAAACCGTTTTATGTTTTCATTGTATAACATTAAAAAACAGAAGTCTTTGAAAAGGTTAATAACATTGTAGATGGCATTTAAAAACGATACGTAATCCATATCTGACTGAATGTGGTAAAATCATCCAACCCCTGCCCCGGCACCTTTTTCAAACCGCTTTAAACACTGTTTGTCACAGTTAAAAAAAAAGTTATGTGTGTAATAATGGTATGCTTCCTTGTCTACACAAATGCAGTTGAAAGAGAAAAACAAAAAAAACCCTGAAATGATCTTAACCGACTGGCTTAGTGTGAACAAAACGGGTTGTGAGTCTTGCTCCGGTGCGCGCTTAACACCATTCTGATGTGCCAGTGTGAAAATGGTATGAGGCAGTGGATTGCATGCTGTAATTTCCCTACCAATTAAAGCTCTTATTTTTATTATGATAACATGTAGCTAATAACAAATTGTCAGACCAAAATATTTAGCAGTAAGATTTAAGATTTACTTCCTTTGTAAATCGCTCTAGGTTAAATTGTTTAAAATTTTATGTGGCAAGACATTTTGTTTGAGCTTCGTTGGTTCTTTGTGTCCTCAAAACTCATTTGAATGCCTAAAAAAAAACTGATGTATTATGACTTGCGCTTTTCTACATTGGATTATTCTTTTTCTTGCTTTTTTAGAACCCAGATAACAACCAGCTACAGAATGAGCGATCCATCAGTAAAGAGGATAGTGAGTGACATCATCCGGTCCCCAGAAGACAAGCGTTTGTATCGCGGACTGGAGTTTGCTAATGGCATCCACGCTATTCTCATCAGTGACCCTACCACAGACAAGTCTTCAGCTGCGCTTGATGTGCATATAGGTAATGTGTGTGAGGAACCGTAAGGCTGCAGTGGAGTTTCAGTTGATCATTAAAAGATGACAGCGTTTCACAAGCTGTACGCAGTCCTGTACCTCTGTACAGCAGAATGTTAACTCAGCATTACCACATAAGCTCTCAGTGGACGCACACATTGATTTTCTATAGGTCTGTCAGTGGTCATGCTGCTTCCATACACTTACTACAGCAGTTGTCTGTCGAGTGTCTGGCCCGGTTTAATGGAGTCTTCTATACCATCACATTTTGCACTTGGACGAGGCAACATACTGTAGAAATTATAAAACATAAATGAGTACAGTGCTCCCTTAATGTTTCACCATTTGATAAATCACTTTGGGCTGTCTTGACAGTAAATTGTGAAAGTACACCCACCCCTCGTTATATCGCCGCTCGCTATGCTGCGGATTCGGATATATCGCGGTCCTGGATTTGGCTCCCCATTTTTTACTATCTGACTGCATGTGCCTCAGCTGCACTATACATAGACACTTAGAATTATTGTTTGTTTTCTTTAGTACTGCACATCACAAACAACAATATACAAAATTATTAAAAACAAAGCATTATCGTATACGCACGTATTGCACAATAACAAAGCAAATTAAATATCTTCTTGCTGTCTTCTTAAATATCCGGTTCATCAGTAGGTTAGTTTAGGGGATAGTGATCCCATGAAAATAGCGAGGGTTATGTAGTGCAGCCGGTTCCTGGAGCGGGACACCTCATTTATAAGGCTAGCGCTTGCCCGGTGTGGCACCTTTTATTTGTAGTTTTTGTACTGTGTTTTATTTTGCCTTTTGTACAGCTTGCTGTATTTGTCCTCAGTGCATTACCATCGCTGATAACGTCACATGACCCCTTTATTTATTTGCTTACTTTTTTATTAATAAATCCTGCGCACCTGTGCTGACGTTTCAATCATTTTCAAAGCATGCAGCAAGCCTGTGAAAGCTTTGGTCGTGCTCACTGTCAGCATTCCCATCCGCACGCTTCATACACTAGACGTTGATGAGATGTGGTATTTGACTGTTGTGCCCCTACCCAAACACAGAATTAACTTCTCTTCTGAGGTTAAGAAAAAGACACATTCATTGGGTGTTGTATACTATTTGCATCAGGAATTTGAAAAATTGCAGTTGCAAAATCTGTCTTTGCATTTCTTTTTAGGTTCATTATCTGACCCTCACAACATTTCTGGTATAGCCCATTTCTGTGAGCACATGCTGTTCTTGGGAACAGAGAAGTACCCCAAGGAGAATGAGTACAGCCAGTTCCTCAGTGAGCATGCTGGGAGCTCCAATGCTTTCACCAGCGGGGAGCACACAAACTACTACTTTGATGTGTCTCATGAACACTTGGCGGGTGCACTGGACAGGTGAGTCGAGATTATCGAGGAACAGCGTCCAGTCAAATATAGATATACTGTATTAGTTTGGGGGCCATTAATGTCCTGTAGCTAATGTGACTCTCCTGATAAACCTTGTAAAACTTGACTGGTTCGTGTTTTAAAAAAGCAATGTCCCATAGTCATGTTCAATTGTATGCCGAAACATTGTTTTGTATTACTAAATTCATTTTGCCTGTCTGTGCATTCTGCATCAGAAGCCTTGTTGACTGTGCATTTTGTTTACAATGCCTAAAGGTTCCTGCCTCTGGTACTAAACATACTGTAGACCTGCAGGAGGTTATCAGTTTGATCTGTACACTCTTCTTCTGCTCAGAGAAGTGAGACAGAAGTGGTTAACATATGAAAACTCTGATTTTTTCGGTGTGTTAGGTTCGCTCAGTTTTTTTTGTGCCCCCTCTTTGACGAGAGCTGCAAAGACAGAGAAGTGAATGCAGTAGACTCGGAGCACGAGAAGAACCTGATGAACGATGCCTGGAGACTGTTTCAGCTGGAGAAGGCTACGGGCAACCCCAATCATCCCTTCAGCAAATTTGGAACAGGTCAGCAGGTGTTAGTCTCATAACAAGGGATAGCTTTTCCGCTGTTTGTTATATGCTCCAAATGAAAATCAGCAAAAAACTGGTTGTCTAGTTCATGCAAAATATAACTGCTAGACCCCTGTGGCTTACTTGGTTAAAGAATAGCCGTTTGCAGTAAATGTTATACAAATTTCATTTTTGAGATGGCGGTTATGAAAAGGACTTGTACTGTTCAACCTAGAACAATACTGCAAATAAAGTGCATAATAAAATAGCTTTCCATGCTTGTTTGAATATTCAGATATTGTTCTAGAAATAAGGGCGTGTGCACAAACAAGTAGTTAGACGGAGACTTTGAGTTGCTGCTACACCTGTACTTGTCCTGATGTTCACTTACAGAAAATCTATCGTAATGACTATACATGTTTGTGTGTGAAAAATGTATTGTGACCCATTACACAGGCAGGCACTGCCGGTTTTTTAAATATCCAAACATCTGCTCTGGTTTCCAGTGCAAGCCCCTGCTAGCAAGTGTAGAGCATTAGTAATGTATTTGTCAATTTCTGTTTATCCATTAATGACCTGAAAGTACTGGGTGTGGTGCGTAATGTACTCTTACATTAACACTCAGGTCTGCCTTTATTACTAATGTATCTTGATGGCTGTTCTTCTACGCCCTTTAAGATCTGCTAGGAGAAGTTTACTGTCACTATCTAATTAGGAAGATAGCTAAACATATTTTAATATGTTTAGCATATTATTTAGCAATATGTTTAATATATTTAACATATTCTCTGTATCATTTTAAATAATGAAGGTGATATGAAGTACATGCAATCAGACCTTACAAAATCAGTGTATACAAGGGATTGGTTCTCATTAGGTTCTTTTGTTTTACTATTTTCTTCTACCACTGTGACGCAGTGTACATCCCGGGCTAGAAAGTTTGAGTTTCTAAGCTCTATGAGGCTTATGCAACTGACAGCCATCTTGGCTCGAAGGTATCCACTGGACAATCACCTGGAGTCAAGATGGCTGCCAATCAGCCACACTATAGAGCGCAGGTGAAGCTAATTACTTGCAACTCAGGATGGGATAAAAGGACAGGCTGATGTGGTGTTGAGAGTGAAGAGGGATACAGAGGAGATAAATGCTGTTTGTGAAGATTTGATTTGATGTAGTGTAGTTTACTTTCCTATTGTTTCCTGTTGGCGACATAAATGAGTGTGCCATAAGACACAAAAGCATACAACTGTGACTTTCATTGAGTTAGTGTTGGTAAGTGGCTGGCCATCCAGACGATTTTGTCACTTTACCATAACCACCCATCACTTTAAAAACTGTATCATAAAAACACAGATATATCAATGCGAGTAAAAATTGCGAGTATTTAAAAATAAATAATTATATGTATATATAAAATTTGGCATGAGGTAATATTGATTCCAGGGTTCAATGTGATGTGCTACAAACAACTGTCTCTTGGCCTGCTGTAACATGAGCTTGTACAATACTCTGGCTGCACCTGTATAGATTTAAGCAACCCATTTAATAGTGTCAAATTAACATATGAAATGGCACTGTGTACACAGCTCTTCCATATTAGCCTTAGATTCACCTTTTTTTGTTCGTAGTGCTGTAAGAATGCAGCAGGAACGATAATTGATTCTCTGCTTTACCAGGAAGCACCTGCTGTGTTGTTTAACGGTTTCCCAAAGCAACAGAGGCCGTTCAGAACAAAGCTCTTGGAATATTAAGTGCTTCTGCTTTTGTGTTCTTGGGGTTACTGTACGAATACTGTCTGCAGGTTGTGTATCTCATTTGTTTATACATTTTAGGTTGAGAAGGACCCCATATGCTTGCATTTAGACTATCCTCTTAATGTAATAAAGTCATAATACTGTAAACTTTAAAGAAACAGGAACATCTATAAGAACATGTCAGAAATTGGTTAATTCTGAGATTATCTAGCTCATAATGGGTTTAAACTAGAATAAACCAGAACATTCACCTATTAACTGGATAACCTACTTATAAACTTACAGTGCCCTGTATACCCCAGCATTTAACAGCTTGGATGTTTTAATGTTAGTATGTAGTTTTGACTGTGGTTTATATCTGACTTCTGTGTTTTCTTAGTTAATACTTAGCTGTCGTGTTTGAGCCATTCAGTGTATTAATGTGCTGTTCCAATTGTCTCATCTAAAAGGACATTCTATTGCTATCCATGGAGAAAGAATGTTTGGGGAAGTATTCAAACTTGAGCAATAATATACAGTATTTTTTTTTCCTGCAAATTGTGCTGTATGAGAAGGAAATAAATAAATGCATTTCATGGTAGTGAAAAAATGGTAGTGTTTTCTAGTGATTTGAAGCGTGCAACACTATTTTGTAACAAAAGCCTATTTAAAGGTGGTCATGTGTACTTGAATAACTGTGTAGTAAAATGGCATCCTATATTAGGATTCAGAGAACTGAAGCCCTTTTGAAGAATAGGTTTTAATTTGCGTTTCTTATTTTTTTCCTAACAGGAAATAAGCTGACCTTGGAAACTCGGCCATCGAAAGAGGGTATAGATATCCGTCAGGAGCTTCTGAAGTTCCACTCAAACTCCTATTCCTCAAATCTCATGGCTTTGTGTGTGCTTGGGAGAGGTGAGTGAGAAAGATTAAGCAAGATGTGTTATCATCAGGGAATTGCAGGGTTAGTTTTTGCAACCCATTTGGATAGCTCCAAAGGAACATAGTTCGATGCTTATACTGGTTAATTATTTCCAGCGAAGCAGCGGACAAAAAGCTGCAGTGCTTTGTTCCAGATAATAGCGAGACAGAGTTTGTATTTGGGAAATGTTTGATTTATGGCAGACCTGTGGAAACCATTTAGGAGAATTTTGTGTAATTGTCTCTGAGACACCAAAGTCACCAAGAGTCATCATCAAAGTCATCATCCAGAAGAATATTTGGAAGCAGAGCGGAGTTTAATTAAAGCACTGGAAGTGCCAGTGAAGTCGTGCACACCCACGGAACCGTTTTGATAAAGCAATTCCAAGAGTGCAGATCATACCAGAACTAAAGTAATAGACACAATTTTCAATCGTCCTACTTGTTGATTTTTGCATATCCTTTTTATTTCACTGTTAATGTAGAACTGTTAATGGAATTTCTTAAAAATACACATTATCTGCTAGGTTCAATAAAATAACTAGTTTTATTAATATCTGTAAAATCGTATCGGTCAATAGATTTTCTGTTCTTGGTATTCTGATCGGTATCGTCAAAATCAGTACTGATTGACCTCTTCATGGGCTTTATTGAATAACCACTCTTCCTTTGTTTAGGAGTAATTTTAATCGTTGTGTAGTTTTTATTTTATTACTTGTGTTTGGATTTTTGTACACTGCTATATGAATGTTTTGGTATTTGTATAAAAATCCCAGAAGGTTTGATCCAAATAAAATGTTTATAATAACACTATATGGTGGTGGTTGCACAGGGATTTAATCAAATTGAACTGCCCTGGAAGGTTCTCTAACCTGTAAGTACAATATCTTAATTGCTGTGGTTCAAAAGCCACTTTACAAATTCAGATATTGTGGTGGAAAAAGTGTGCTTCATGTAGCAATGAAACATAGGTAGCAACAGCAGGCCAACGGAAAGAGCATGGTATGATTGATGCCAAAAAAACCAGAGCCTGTAAATTATTTATCATGCTGTCATTGACAAGAAAGTGCTATTGATTCTTGTGGATTTGCTGCATTCCACTGCAGAGAATGTCATCCCAAGCCATTGTGAAAACAAATGGTGGTAACAATGCACCTACCCTGCACAGGCACTTTATTAAGATCTGTCTACCCGATTTTAGATTTGTTATCCCCTTCAATTAGAGATGTGGCTGTGGCTGCAAACAGTAAGTGATTTTAATCTCCAAGGTCTTGCTCTACTTTTGCTGACTGGATCATTCCTGCTCAGTTGGACCAAATTGTGTGGTGGTGTTTCCTCCATTTGCTGTTGAATTAATGATACTTGTGTAATTGAGAAAAAGGTGCCCAGGCAGGCATACGTGCAACAGAAGAGAGGTGTAACTCATGCCCCACATAGTGAGAATGTGTCTGAAAGTGGTAAAAATCCATGTGGTGGATGGACTCTAAATAAAGTACATTTTAAAGCCTGTTTCAGGACTTTCCAACACATTCATTAATGTAACAGTTTCAGTAACCCCCATTTTGGTCCACATGACAGAATCCAAACTTGTGAATTGATCTGCTCGTTTGAGGGAATAGGTCTTTTTGAGTCAGGCCCAAGTCGCTGTTGTTTTCTTTCCTAATTGGAACCCTGTCTTCTAAATAGTAACTGGTGGCACAAATTATTTAGCAATAAAAATTACAATTGAAATTAAGGCTGTAAATCTACATTAAATTAATGTACGTGCTAAGTGTTTAAATATCCGGTCGTTTACCGGTTAAATGATTCATAACATCCATATATAATAAAAGTACTCTTGTGACTCTTACTCAGATGTTACTAACTTTATTTTAACTCCTGTTTTTACTTCTAAGTTTAATATATATATACACACATGCATTTACGCTTCATACTGTCAGGTAAGGGCCATGGGCAAAAAACAAACAATAAGAGAGGGTGGTGTTGTAGAGAGGGTCCAAAAAAAACATACACAACCTTCTATGTTTGCAATAAATTCAAACGTTTTATTTTTTTCTTATACAACTACAGTTACTTTTGAGGAACAGTTTAGAGTTTAAATAAATAAATAAACACTTACATTTAGTGTTTAACAATTCCATAAAAACAAAAAAAACATACTTTTTTCTTTTTACTGTACTGGTAACTTTACTGTTTGTGGCACGACTGTAAGACTGATGAATACTATCCTCCGTTGAACAATGCCGTCTGTTTATTTCACAAAGCAATTTAAGCTCAACAACATTCCTTTTTAAGCATTTAAAAAATAAATAAACGTTGAATATGTACAGGCAAACACTTTGTTGTTGGTGTTAGTGACATGGGTATGAACGTTCAGTTAACAACGAATTAGGAAAGTGAGTCAAAGGTTAACTGCATAACTTTGTTTTTTTAATTGGCCATGATTATTTCACTACAATGAGGGAAACTACAATGCTTATATTTACGTTTGCTTGGCTTGGGAAGTTGGCGCAGGGTGGCGATATAACGGGTAAAATTAACACTTTTTATATAGGTGACATTTGTTCAGAGAATAGCTGGCGGTATGCGAGGGTGGCGTTATAACGCGAGACAACTGTACGTACGTACCGGAGTCTGTGAGTCAACGGCACAGGGGCGTAGAATTGATGTTAAGGCAAAAGTGAGGGCGTCGACTCAAGACAGAGGTGAAATGACAAGCAATATTACTGGAATATTTTTAACATAACACAACACTTTTAAGGGCTCCTTCATTTTTTTTTATTTGAATGCGGTGTGGCGGGGGTGGGGTGGGGTTCCTTGTTTTTATATTTTTTTCTGGGGAAAGTTAGTTTTTGGCAACATAAGCAAGACAGTGGTCGACACCGCTGAATTATCTTTACCTTTACATGCTTATATTTAAAATATTTGTAGGCAGATGTTGTAGAAGCAAATGCACTTTCTGCAGTGTACATAACAGGACACATTCTCTTACTATCAATCAAAGTGCTGTTTCAGCTGCATGCTGTCAGCATCCAATTGACCTGAGAACTATTTTTGCAGAAATTGAGTCATGGTGGATTTCTCGCATATAAGCATGTTGACAACGTTGTTTTTTCTTAAAAGTAAAAACTAATTGAAGCACTTCATCTGCCATTTCTGTATTGTCATGAATACTGCTCCTGTATTCCTAATTAATTTAGAGCTGCTGCTGAATTTTAATGTGTAGGGGTGCTGTGTTAAAGTATACTTCCTGAGGGGTGTTCTCGGAGACAACTGTATTGACAAATTCATTTTTCAAGAATATAACACACGATACAGGGATGGAATTAAGAACCATTTCAGTTTTTACGAGCTGCAGGCATTTGCTTTTTTTCTGCTGCATCAGTACAATGTGTAGAGAGCCTGCAGCTCGTAAAACCTGAAATGACTCAAACTGCAGTGCAATGAGTGTCTTATTTCAGTTATGCAGATTTATCCTGGCATCTGGTATTATGGGAATGGGGTTGTTATTTGTTGAGCTCTGGTGTTTTGTCTAGTAATGAATGTGTGTTGTCTATTACTTTCCTCTCTAATATTGCAATGTAACTCTCATTCTGTTATTTATTGGCTGCGTTCCAGGAAAAAAACAAAACCCTGTTGTCATAGCATAGATAAACATTTTTGCTTTTTATAATATATATATATATATATATATATATATATATATATATATATATATATATATATATATTTTTAAGAGCACAGCAGAGGCTAGATATCGGCATGACTAGGGAATTAATATATGCACACAGGCGATGACATGCATTTTATTTTGCGGCAAAACAACTAAACAATGTGTAAAATAGATAAAATAAATAATTGCTATGGGCTATGGGGCCAAGGTTACATGGGTTTATGTTATCACTGACATAAATCCAACAGGATGTTATGTTTTCTTTTCCAATTTTAGTTCATGAGAAGAATAGTTGCGGTAATTGGTATTATTGAGGTGTACTTGCTGCTTTTTTATTGTTTTTTTGTAAAAGCTTGACATCCTGTGAGTTAAGAAAAGGCTTAATACAAAGCTTGTTTTGTTAACATTGTCTTTGTTTTCTCAAATTAATAATCGTACCCGGGTAGTAAAAAGAGACAGATTTAAAACCCGACGGGTACCCATCAAATCAACAGTACAAAGGACATGCTTGAACTCAGGATTTAAAGGATGTGTTGCAGTAAGAATACCTCTGTTAAGAAAGGGGAACAAGACTAAAAGGCTAAAATATGCACAAGAACACAGAAATTGGACTATGGAACAATGATCAAAGGTGCTTTGGACTGTTGATGAATGGACAACGACACCTGTGCCTTCTGCCAGTTCTGTTGTCAATTTAACGCATGGTTTCTTTATATTCCTTTAGGATATGATTTTCAAGTATTGCTCATCCTTTTTAGACAGCTTTTTGGGTCTTCCAGACTTGGGTTTGTCAATTACAGATGATGTTTACAGATCTGTACTTGTTGATTATAGTTTCAATAGCACACCTTGAATATCGAGTGATGCGAGCTATTTCACTCAACGTTTTTCCTTCATGCAAGTCAAGGTTGTTATAATAGTATAAATTAGTGGAGGATTTGTGTAAATTGTTGATGCTCATAATGCATCAGAGAAGAAAAACGCAATACGTCTAAGATTTGCACAGCAGGGAGTAGTAGTAGTCGCAGTAGTAGTAGTACTTACTACACATTTGGTTCCTGAAAGTCGCATTGTAAGTCGAAGCACATTTTCCCATAGGAGCAATGTTATAAATTGGAGTTATGTTAATGACTCTTCAGCCAGATAATATAGTTTTACAAAAATGACCCGTTTATATTGTACCCATGCAAATATTTATTTAACTCTTTACACTCAGCCAGGTGGTTATGTGCATATTACTCAGACACCTACCTGGCTTGTTTAAAACTACAGACTAGGGGCTTTCCAATGACATATTCAGTGTGTGTATGCAGTACTGCGAGCAGAAAATATGATCGCATGAATTTAAGCCCCTCATCATGTGACAGAGTTCACAGCTTAGGTTTCGTTTTGAGTCAATTGCTCTTATCAGACATTGTTAAAGGCAAAAAAAACAAAAACAAAACAGTTACATGCATAAAAAAAAAACGGTAGACTAAGACAAAACTACAACTCAAATACAAAAATAAAGTGCTTCAGTAAAGTACAGATCCCGAAAACAAATACTTAAGTAGTGTAACAAAGTTTTTCTACTTTGTTACTTTCCACCCCTGCTCAATAGTCTTGCTAAGCTTTATTCAGTGCATGTTGCAAGTTAACCTTTACAGTGTCATAAATGCAGTGTATTCTACACATTACAGAGGGGTGGGAAGGCAGTTTGTAGTCAGGCTCAAGACAGGTGACGACAAAATACTTGTCCTTCCACAACTGAAACTGGTAAACAGTCTATTGCAATCGTCTCTGCTACAAGATCAGTTATTTTATCTGCCCTTACCGGATCACAAAAGCTATGGTGTGCTAATTGTGTTATCCTGGGCTGACGCACTTGGGCAGAGACTTCATCTAGCTGGTAGTAGGTCCAAACAGGACTTCTCTTTTTAATGCTTGAATGAGGCATTTTGTACTTGCTTGTAATTCAGTCTTTACCGACACAAACGACATCTGTATGTATTAGGCTTGCATGCTGCGTTCTACCAGTCTTCTCTGACTGGCTAAAGATTAATCGTGTGGTGGACTGGAGGAGGGGTGGGGCAAGCCTAAGGTGCAGAGGATGTAAAAATAACTGAATGGGTATGTTTTGAAGGGGGTATGCGTATAATTAAAATGTAAAACAAAAATATTTCATTTAATTTACTGTTTAAACTCTTCCAACCTTAATTGAAATATATATGATATTTTTTAATAACAGGGTATTACCTTTGCGTAATCATTGGCAGACAATGGCACCTCCAGCAATACAGTGATGTTGGGATAGATGTTGCAATACAATGGTATTGGGACAGATATTGCAGAGGTCCTGAAGGAGTATACTGCAGTGGATTACCAGTTCACTTTATGTTACTATTAATATGAAAATGCGGTATGACAGAAAATCCCACTGCGGTGCCATTCTACCATTGCATTTTAGTGCCACTGCCGCATTGAAAACCATTTGGTAGAGGTTGTTTACCAGGTTTGTTGGATGAAGGATGATTGAAAAACAGAAAAACCTTGAAGGACTTGAGGCTGGAAGTATTGTTAAGGTACAGGATATTTTAAGCAGCCTGACAGATGGCTAGTGGAACTGACGATGACCCTTTTTTTAATTTCCTTCCCAGAGTCCCTGGATGACTTGACCAGCATGGTTGTGAAGCTGTTTTCGGAGGTAGAGAACAAAAATGTCCCGGTTCCTGAGTTTCCAGAGCACCCGTTCCAAGAGGAGCACCTTAGAGTAAGTTTAAGTAACTTTTTTCTGGTTAATTTCAGAGAGGATAAATGTAACACTGTTATAAATACATACACAGCAGGGGCAGCTATAGGGAAAGGGGGGTTCAAATACGTGCAAATGGGTAAATAAGAAATGAGGACAGCTGTGCTTGGGACCATTTTGATAATCAAAGTATAACTTAATTCTAGATTTCATCATTGCCATCACAGTGGAGCCTAAACTATTCACACACCACAGGAAAAGTTAATGTATTTTAGCATGGAATGTTCAAACAGTTTTCCCCTTACTGTGTAAATTTAAGGATGCTTCAGTTTAGTTTACTACTTCTAAATGTTTAGCCATTCCCTGAACATTTAAGCTAAACTGATATTGGCCACTAAATATGGCCGCAAAAAAAGTCCTACAGCAGACAACTTATAAGTAGCTATAATAGCCAAATGGTATGCTCCATAGGTTGAGCTGTCATAGCATGCCTATGTCAAAAGGTGTCCGCTTACATTTTTTTTTTACTTTTTTTTTTAGCAATTTTATAAGGTGGTGCCTATTAAGGATATCCGAAACCTGTATGTCACATTCCCCATTCCGGACCTTCAGAAGCATTACAAATCAAACCCGGGTCACTATCTGGGTCATCTCATTGGACATGAAGGACCTGGGAGCCTGCTGTCAGAGCTCAAATCCAAAGGTACAGTAACAGCCACAAATATTGGAGATCAATGCTGATGATTTTCAAACAGCTTTCATCTCATAAACCATTTTGAGATACAGGCTTCATATTAGTGTTATAGGTATTCTTTACATTTTGTACCCAGCTGAAACCTGTGACTGTCTTGATTCATTTTCCACAAGTCTGCTCCGTTAACAGTAGAACCGTCGGATTTTCGAACTTGGAACCACCACATGGGTCATTTTTAAACTGCTTTGTTAAGAAAATGAAAGACATACTATCAGATGCAACTCATAAGTTTTATTCATGAACATCCTATTTAACATTTGCATCGCAGAAACACTGTATTTTATATGGAAAATTAAACATAAAAGGCTTTATTTTCAAAGTAAGTGCATATACAGCAAGACTACAAACAGTGAAAAAAATTAAAATATATATACATTTCAAAAGAAACTGGTATGTACATATACCCGTGTACAGGTGTAAACGGGTAGATGTACATAAAAAACTGAAACAGAGATCACTGATCCTAATACTACATAAAAAGAAAATATAGCACTACTTCCGATATGACGGCTGCATCGTACTGTATGAAGCATATGCAGGCTGTGTGCCTGCATCCAGGAGCTGTGTTGTAAATACAGACGCAGTTCCATTGAATATTATTGTGTAAACTGGTACATACAAACCTATAAAACCAAATACTTTTTTTCTAAAAGTAATATTAAAAAATATATATATATAACATATTTTTCATATTAGGCACAAGTCGTTATCCTAGCTGTCATTTCAGTTTGCTATATGCATCTGCCTGCAGCTTGCCGTAGTCCATCAAAATGGCTACTTTCAAGATTAAGTATTTTCTTTTGATATATTCCCAGTTGCATTTCTGGAACAAAACGAAGGATTGATGTCTCCCAGGTACATTGAGAAATAAAGCATTTAGGCATTCACTGAGTTGGCATCTTGGAGCAATTGTACAATTCCACAATCTGTCTCGTAGTCAGTCTACAAACAAAGAAACAAAAAAAAGACACGTGCTAGGAGGAGGAAGCGTGTCTTGTTTGCATTTACAAAACAAAAATAAAAAATTTAGAAGTTTTTACGTTATATAAAAAAAAAAAGACATGTATTGTAATGCATGGGTCAAATTGACCCACGTGGCGGTTCTAGGTAGAACTGTTTATAACTTTATCATTTTTGCGATTCTGGCTAATCAAATGGCGTTATGTCAAAAACAGACATCCATATACGATTTACAATGGAAGAGCAATTAACATTTTAAATCCAAAATGGGTCAAATTAACCTGCGTGGCGGTTCTAGTGTTAAAGAGAAGGGCCAGGGCTATACTAGAGAGATAGTGTCATCCAAGTACAGTCATTATTGTTAGTTCTTTGAGAGACAGGGGTGCTGGAACTAGGTGTACTGGGGATGCGGTAGCACCCCTGGCTTGGCATGGCTTACATCATATACAGGGGTTACCATTTTGTTTAATGGCTTACAGTACCGCCACTTTAAAAATTGTTCCAGTGCCACTGTTGAGAGATATACCACTTTACTATGCAGTAATGGTTTCTGTTTGTTTTCGAAGGCTGGGTAAATACCCTTGTTGGGGGTCAGAAAGAAGGGGCAAAAGGATTCATGTTTTTCATCATCAATGTAGACCTGACTGAAGAAGGACTTTGTAAGTATGAGCACTGTGCCGTACTTTTATTTAAGAGCAAATTTGAAGTGCCGTCTGTTTGCCAAATCTTTTTGGACAAACATCCTCTAACGTTTTTTTTTTTTTCTCCACAGTACATGTTGAAGATATCATTTTTCACATGTTTCAGTACATCCAGAAGTTGCGCACTGAAGGACCTCAAGAGTGGGTTTTCCAGGAGTGCAAGGTATACACCGTAATCACTGTTTATAAATAATGCATTTCTCTTAGAAGTGTTTTGATACCAATACTGCACTGAATTATTTATCTGTATCTTATAGGGGTTTATCAAATAACCATGTGACTAGTAGGAGACGCAGCAAGTGGTCAAATCCTCATGCGATAGTCATGTGTCAAGCACTAGCGAAACGTTCACCTTGCTCAGTCTAGGACCGACGAGTCACCATTGTTTTATATTCACAAAATACTCGTGATTCCACAACTAATGATATATAAACTAGGTTCGATAATTCAACGACTGACCAACCGTTTAAAAACTTAAAAAACAAAAAACATTACGTTAAATTTTTTTTTTGTTTACGTCAAGCAAAAATTTGAGACCAGCTTATAAAACTTTGTACAAGTTAATGATTTTAATCTTGTACAATTACAGTGCCTATGTCAGCCTATTGTAACCCCCCCCCCCCCCCCCCCCCCCCCCCCCCCCCCCCCCTTTTTGATTTACACAACCTACTCAACACTTTGAAGAGGCAAGATAATTTTTATTGTGAAACAAGAGTTAATGAAAAAAACAAACAAAACTGAAATGTCTTTGTTAGATAAATATTCAGCCCCCCCGCTGAGTCAATACTTGGTAGAACCACCTTTGGCAGCAATTACAACTGTAAGTCTTTTGGGGTAAGTCTACCAGGTTTACCCAGTCTTCTTGGCAAAATTGTTCAAGCTCTTGTTAAATTGGATTGGGATTGTAGGTGGTCAGCAATCTTCAAGTCTTGCAATAGATTCTCAATCAGATTTGTCCGGGCTTTGACTGGGTCACTCTAGGATATTCATTTTCTTGTTTTTACACCACTCCAGTGTCGCTTTGGCTGTGTCCTTGGGGCCATTGTCCTGCTGAAAGGTGAATCTCTATTCTAGTCTTAGGTCTTTTGCAGACTGAAGCAGGTTTTCCTCAAGGATTTGCCTGTATTTAGCTCCATCCATTTTGCCCTCTACCTTGACAAGCTTTCCAGTCCCTGCCAATAAAAAACATCCACTGCCACCATGCCACTGTGCTGCCACCGCCATGCTTCACAGTAGGGATGGTGTTACCTGGGTAATGTGCTGTGTCAGACATAACGCTTTGCATTTAGGCCCAATAGTTCAATTTTTGTTTCATCAGACCACAGAATCTTTTGCCACAGCTTTTCAGAGTCTCCAAAATGCCTTTTTGCAAATTCCAAGCGGGATTTTACATGGGCTTTTTTCAGAAATGGCTTCCTTCTTGCCACTCTTCCATACAGGCCAGATTTTTTCATACATTGAAAGTGTTGAGTAGGTTGTGTAAATCGAAGGGAAAAAAATCCCATTTAAATGCATCAAGATTTCAGGTGGTAACACAACAAACTGTGAAAACATCCAACATCATTTCTGTTAAACCAGGCATTTGATCATATGACTACAAATTTTAGGCAGTTGACGTTAAAAAATGCCCAAATCCTTGAGCTCTAAAGGTTACGTGGTTGTCTTGACAGAATGACTAACGTAACAGTTGCCCATGTTAAATTGCATGTGAATAAAGACCATTTTGAGTCTCCTGAGCAGTTAAAACATTTTTCTTTTTAATGTATTAATGTTTTGTTTGTCTTTTACGTTTCAGGATTTGAATACTGTGGCATTTAGGTTTAAAGATAAAGAACGCCCTCGTGGGTACACTTCAAAAGTAGCTGGGATGTTGCACGTAGGTTCTTTGTCTTTTTAATAAACAGTATTTTTTTGCTACTTTGGATAGCCTGCTACAAAATGCCTAGCCCTAGTGTTGCTTCCATGTAACATATTGAAAATATATTTCCAGAAATAACACAAGGAAGTATATGCAGCTCTTTTAAGCGTGAAGAAAATGTGCATTGGCTTACATTGTATATCTGCTTGTATTTTACAGTCATATACACACAGCATTGTTTTAAAAGGGGGCAAAATCAAGAACTATGAAGCTGGTTTAAAATCATGGTTTTTAGACCAGTGACGATGGAAGATTCAAAGCAGTTAAGACAAACTGTAAAACACTTAATTGCAAGATATGTAGAAGACACTAGTAAAGTTAGTATGAGAGTCATTAAGAAAAGCGATTTGTCGGTTGTTTTTTGTTTACTAATTTCTTTTAGTATTTCTAAATATTGAAAAGGGACATGTTTGACTCCTTTCTTTTACATAATCACAGTGCCCTAGTATAGTAGGTTTTCAAAACTATTTTGCTACTTATTTTTATCATGCTGTTTCTGGTAGGTAAAATGTTAAGAGCTCTAAAAATCAAAGAAATTCATTCAAATAGGCAAATGCTTCGGCTATGGTTTTAGTACTTCTAAAAGCAAAGCTTTCTTTCATAGGTCATAGGAGTATTTGAACTAGTTAACTGCCTTTTATTTGTGCATGCTTTATCCACAGTATTCTTTTACAGTAGGGGTCAGTATAACACTGTGTTGCTTTTAGGAACAACATTAATGATGGGTACAAAATTCTACTGATATGTTGTTTTAAAATTTATTTAACTTTTTTGGCTTTTTGATGATCAAAGTATTTGGATAGACCCCAAACCTCACATTTGACTTGCCCTTGGTCTCGTAGTGATTTATCACTGTGTCTAACCTTACGGCTTCATGGAATGCCCTTCTTGCTTGTTCAATGTGCAGTATTTTTCCACCCCCATGTTTGCAGAATGTAAGCACTGATCTGTCCTTCTGTTTCAGTATTACCCTCTTGAGGAGGTGCTTGCTGCAGAGTACCTGCTGGAAGACTTCAGGCCTGACCTCATTGAAATGGTGCTGGATAAACTGAGACCAGAGAACATGAGGTCAGTCTGCCCAGGTTTCCATTAATACCAATCTGTGTGACACTGGCTGGGTCTGTGCTTTAGATATGGGTCGGTTAACCTTGCAGGTGCTTTAAAGAAGTACCAAATAACAAAACAAGCCAACTTAAAGATAACTGACTGTTATAATGGGAAATATGATTATAAATTTGTTTGGTACTTGCTATAAGAATATTAATACTATCAAAACATTAACCAATATTTTAGAATATTCTCACTCCAAGGATATTTGGTGGTAGTGTTGGCAATTCTAGATAACCTAATAGGTAATTTTGTTTTGTCACAGATTTTATTGGGTACTTTCTTTTAAATTAATTCCAGCTACAGTGGTTACTGCATTTCAAGTGTTTCTCTCTTTTTTTTTCTTTTTTAACGTAATGTCTTTAAAGCAGCTGTACCAGAACCTAAAATAATTACAGCCACCTTCAGGGAAGGTGCAGGTGGAAATCTGAAGCAAAGTTTGTTCTTTTGAATGACCAGTTCCCAAAACTGACTTGAGATGCTGTATTCAGTAATCCGTTGCATAGCTGACTGCGGTGGGACCAGAGTAAGGGTGGATATGTACAAAGGCAGATGAATGAATCCTGTTTTAAACACCATTATACACAGCTGTAACAATTACCGTATTCACACATTTATTGTTTTGATTCCGCTTTTATTAGAGAGCTCCCCTGTTTGTTTAGAGAGATACAGGGTATTCGTGCTTGTGATGGAGGTTGAAGTTGATACGCCTCGCAGGTGAACAGGATTTATTTTTACATAACAACACACTGAACAACTATTGTGACTGTCAGCAATGGCAGTGCACACAGCACATACAACACAGTGTACAAAAACTTTTGTAGGATGTACAGTATCTGAACTAATTTTCTCTGTTGAGCAAATTAACGTTGCTGAAGAGGTTGATCATGGCGGATGAACGGTTCGGGCAGATAAGCAAAGGATTACTGTAATACAAAAACAGAATACATGTGAGCCTGTACCCTTTTCAACCTGGTGCCTGACCAGTAGGTGTTGCTGTGCTGCGGTGAGGACAACCAACCCCTGTCTTAGATTGCAGTCTGGCCTCAGCCTGATCCTGCTTATAAACTTTTCTCTCTCAGAAATGTCTTATCATACAAGCTTTAAAATACTGAAGTTGTATGTTAATTATCTTCTGAAGAGAGCCTTGTGCTTGACATTTACAAAGTGATAAGAAGCTACTTCTATGCTCGGGTGATCATGAGAAGCTGAAGGTGAACGTTCCTTTCTTATTCGTTAACGTTGCTTCTACTCATTAACGCACTAAAGGGATTCTTTTTTACAGTGACTCTAATAAGGTATTTTTACAATTTCTCAGCAGTGCAAACTGGTCTTTATTTCTGTTCTTGTAATTTAGTTCTTTCCGTGGCAGCTACAGCAGAGAGTGATAATGAGCATGGTTAATTGGAAAATACAGCTGGAACCCCACTTGGCAGTAGGCAGTTCATTAAATGCAGTAACTGATATCCCCCTTAAGGGCATACATTGTCCAAAATGTGCACAATTTGTTAGTCTACAAAGAGCATAGCAAGTAAGGGCATGCATTTACTGTACTGGTGTTAAATTGTGCTCCTTGATTCCTGACCTAGTTAGTAACCAGATTTTGTGTGCGTGTTTGTGTCTATAAACACAAACGCAGGTCCCAGAGTGACTTCCCTTCTTGCAGTCAGGTGAGCGCAGGTTTGCGTCCTGGCTGCGAAGTTGCCGGTCTTTGCTGGGGATCGCGGAGGGCGTTGCAGTGGCTCTGGCACTCCCATCGGTTAGGGAGGCAAAACTGGAAGGGGCTGTTTCTCCTCGTCGCACTTCAGTGGACCCTACCGGCCCGACGCCTAGTGAGCTCAGGCAAACACCTGCAGGGCTGGCCTTTGTCCTCCGGTAGCTCGCTGACGTCCTCTTTCGAGTTCCTGGGTGTAGAAGAGGAAGCTGGCATGTTTGTCGGACAGGAGAACACCCACTGAACCTTCAGTTCTCCTAAGATGTGTGGGGAAAAAATAACTGTACATTCTAAATGTTGTACATCCCGACAATTAAAAAAAAAAAAAAAAAAAAAAAAACTAGTATCTGGTGATGACAAAGTGCAAATACCCGACATTACAGTCTATGCGAGAAAGGTGCTGGGTATAAAACAGTTATATCTCTCTGTTACAAAAGTGAAGGTATAGATTTAACAGTGATATTGGTCTATCTGTGTCAGACTAGAGCTAGAGCCTTTTACAAGCAGTCCTTCCTATTATAGGACATCATCAAAAAGTCATGATGTGAATATTTAATATCTGCTGCAGTCTCTTGCGCTATGCAGGTATTCATTTGTGCTTCAGATACCTGTTGGGCAGCTTGTAGCTGCTGTCTAATCTATACAATACAGGCTAGTGCCTGCAGTGTGTTAAATAAAATTGTTGTTTGCAAAAGGCTGAGCTCTGAGCAAAGCAGACTTCAATCCCTTTTTTTTTTTCTTCCCATACTCGTGTTAAATGGAAAATAATGTAACCTGAAACCTTTGGCTGTGTAGTCAGAAAACCTGTTTATTATTCCTAGCTGGAGATGTAGTGGAGGCAACCATCCTTCAATATGTGTCGCATACACATTTTTACAAGCATCTGGAGAACCACATAATTTTCTGTGGAGTACTAACCAGGCCCAGCCCTGCTTAGTTGAGATCAAGCTACAGACTCCTAATTCTCCTCTCCCTAACTTGCTTTTGGCTCAAAGGCGATGTGATGGCAGTAGAACACAGTATATGTATGTGTGTAAGATCTGCATTAAAACACCTTTCTGTTTTTTTTTTTTTTTTTCTAGGGTGGCAGTAGTTTCTAAATCATTTGAAGGACAAACTGATAAGACAGAAGAATGGTATGGGACACAGTACAAGCAGGAAGCTCTTCCAGAAGAGACCATCAAGGTGAGATGTGCTTAGAATTGGAATTTGATTACATCAGCCAGCAGAGAGAGAATGAAGTGCCCAGTTCACTTAGTGAAGTTTCCATTCAGTTTGACTATCCAGTCCCTCCGTCTGTCACCAGAGTAATGTGGAACAGTTTCTTGTAACACAAGGCTTTGTGATTGAAATTCAGGTGCAGGCTTTCAGGAAGCATGTTGGTTTGAATTGCGTCATTGTAATTGTAGGATAAGTTTAAAAATGCTATAATCTTCTAATATATGGATAAGTACTGTAATTGTATCTCAGCCCAAACACAAAAGTCATAATAAGTGCTATGGCGACACCTAACCAAATTCTGACTTTCCCAGCTATTTTTCTTGGAATTCTCTGTAGGTCTTTTAAACTGCTGGCAGTGGTTGTTTATTTACAAAAAATTCCAAACACTGAATGTCCCTTTTTTGAAATTGACTACTACAAGACCAAGAAAACGAAAACACAACAAAGAAACTGACTGGGTTTTCAATTTTATTTGTGTGATGTTTTACTGTTTTAAAACTAGAAACCTATTCATTTTAATAAAAGTCATGGAGTCTGTATATTATAAAAGATTCTGTAAATTATTTTCTGCTGTAGTTGCATGTCAAGGTTCATCTGAACCCCTAGATGCAATTATAACCTTGTAATCCTTGGCCTTTTTAAAGAGAATTCAAAGCAAGGCTTCAAAATCCATGTAGAAATGATTTCTCCTGAATAAAAGTTAAGTTGTGTGATTTATGACAATCAGGATTATGTTTTAAAGAAAAAAATGAGATATGGACAACACAGGAAATAGGACATTGTACTATAATAATGATCCTTTCAATGACAATAAATTATTGTACTCTGTACTAATGAATGAAAATATTTGATCTGTATAATCTGTTACGTCTGTAAGATGTGTTGCATTCCCTCACCAGACCTGCGGTCAATTGTAATTTATAACTACAATTACAGAAAGATTGCTGAAATTACAATGATATTTTGTTCACTTACAGCTTTGTTGCAGTAATTATAATAACAGGTAACATCAACTACACACTAACACGTTTCGTTTATTCTAACTAACGAAGCACTACATCACAAACACAGACTTATCTGGTGTAGTTACTACAGTAATGCAGGTGTTCCTATGTTCAGTTGAAATGACACTGTAATTGCAATTCATTCTGAATTAGTTACAAGTGTAATTGACCCCAGGTCTGCCCCTCACCCCAATTTAAATGTTGTGGAGGACCCCATTAAGTCAGCTATAAGAAGTTGTAACTTTTTGTTTGTTTTGTTTTGATGTAGAAGTGGCAAAATGCTGACCTAAATGGAAAGTTTAAGCTCCCCATGAAGAATGAATTTATCCCTACGAACTTTGAAATTTATCCCCTGGAAAAGGATGCTCCTTCATTCCCTTCTCTTATAAAGGTACAGGACTTTGTTCACAGTATCTGTTCAATACATTTGAATGCAAATGACCCAGGAAAAGTAATGAGTTTTCTACGGTAAAGGTTAAGAATGTGAAATTTGTTAATGTAAAGAGTTTGCCTATTACCCAGGTCTTTACTAATGAGTCCATGTTTAAAATGGCTGTTCTATAGGTGTGTCCTATAAATACAATAGCCTACATAACAAACCATTGGGGTGTAAACTTTAACGTGTAACTGGATGTAAGATTGAACACTGCAATTAATACACATTCACCTTTCACTACAGGACACTGCAATGAGCAAAGTGTGGTTTAAACAGGATGACAAATTCTTCCTGCCAAAAGCTTGCCTCAACTTTGAATTTTTCAGGTATGTGCACGGATCTAATTCTTGGAGCAGTGTGCTATTCCATATTTAGGAAGGTTGTATGTATTATATAAGGACATGCATGTTCTTGTATCTTATGAAGCTGTCGGGTAACTGATCGATGTTGTAGAGTCCTTATTCTTTATCTGTATCACTTGACTGATGGGACTAGGTGGGGTGGGGCAGGGGGGTTCTTTCAGATTGGATTGTTAAATCGGAGAACTGATTGTATTTTACATTGCACTTCAGTTTCTTTTTGTTATATAAAATGTTTAAATGGTGGTCTCAGTTGCCATGATTTTCTTGCTCGATTGTTTTACATGAATAGGTCAGTTTCATGTCATGCCCAGTTTACTTGTTTTTACTGAACTCCTAAAAATCTAATTGGCTAAATGTTAACTGTAAAATGCAATGTATACCGAAGTACTGTAAAGTCTGTTCTAAAGATCTAAACAGTGGCAGATTTGAACAGAAGCCTATTTAACTCTGTATCAATCCTGCTTGTGCACCCAGGGGTGATTTGTTAAGCCACTTAAATAATGCTACATGCAACAGAAATACTGTACAAGGACCGCATTAAAACAGGTTTAGAAATTCAGTTTAGATCATTAAAATAGACCTGCTTGTATTTTAATGGAGACATGTTTGTGTCTGTTATATATGGTCCAGTGATAGGGGATTGAAAACCCACATGGGATGGGTGAGGGGAATAAGTCTTAATTGTGACATTCTCTTTCAGCCCATTTGCTTATGTGGATCCATTGCATTGTAACATGGCCTATTTGTACCTTGAGCTCCTCAAAGATTCTCTCAACGAGTATGCATATGCAGCAGAGTTAGCTGGCTTGAGCTATGACCTTCAAAATACCATCTATGGGATGTATGTAAGTACTCGGACATAAACTGATTAGTTGAAGAAGCAGCAAGTGATTTATGTTTTCCATGATGGTTTAAAACTTTTTTTAAATTGGGGATTTTATTTTGTTTATGTGCCAGCAGAGTAATGTATATAAAAATATAAGACGGCTAAACTGATTTTGGAGGCAGACTATGAATTTATATATTTTGACACGCTGACCAGTCACAATCTTGGATCTTTAAAGTATACTAATTATTCATTTTGGGGTGAGCTACATCCATTTATTAAGAAAGTTCACCCTGCTTTTCAACCAAATGGTCCATGTGGCCAACATGATTTTCTGTTTTCTTTCTGATTTAGTTCCTGTGAAGAATAGTCATCGCAGTTGTTGTTACTGAGGTGTCCATGCCGCTGTTATTGTTTTCTATAAAGCTTGATATCTCTGCATAATACAAAGCTTGTTTTATTAACATTGTCTTAATTACGTCGGCCAGAGACCTGCGCTTACAACTGTATTGTCATATTTTCTACTTTTTCTTTAAATTCTCAAATTAATAATCAAGCCTGGGTAGTAAAAGGAAACCTGCTGCAGTCTGGCTCCCTGTGCCGACCTCTAACTTAATATTGTTATTTGTAGTATTGTTGTTGTTCGATAACAGTATTTTAATATGATTATTTTGTTCTATTTTTATTTCACCAAAATTAAAAATACGTTTGCAAATTTTTGGTTAACATCTTATTTTATTTTTTGCTTGCCAATCATATTTAATATCAAATCTTATTTAATAAAAACATAAGAACATAAAGTTTACAAACGAGAGGAGGCCATTCGGCCCATCTTGCTCGTTTTATTGATCCCAGAATCTCATCAAGCAACTTCTTGATGGCTTCCAGGGTGCCAGCTTCAACAACATTACTAGGAGTTGGTTCCAGATTCTTACTGGGGAGGTGATGGAGCCTTCTGATCTAATATTGCCATAAAATCCATGACAATGTGTGCATTGCAGGGTGTCTTGACATCAAGTCAAAAAGAGTTTGAATACCTTCGCCCCCCCAGGGGACCTATTTTTTAACTTGTCCCAACAGGGGGTAGGAGTCTAAAGTCTATCTGAAATGTGAGGAAAAACAGTTTCTTTTCAATGTTCTTGTATTTTTCATCAATAAACCCTTCACTGTTTACATTAAATGGTATTCCTAAGCAATCTGCTGGATTCTTAGTACTTCAAAGTGAGCATTTGTATGCCAAATATTTGCATCTCCTGCCATGTTTTCAACAATTTTAGGTACCTTTACAGTTTTTTAAGGTTTATCGACTATTATTTTAGGTTGTGGTCTTAGTTTACTTTATGCACAACAGCATTCCACTGTACAGTAATTCATAACTTCAGTTACATCTGCTTTG
Source organism: Polyodon spathula (assembly GCF_017654505.1). Classification (NCBI taxonomy): domain Eukaryota; kingdom Metazoa; phylum Chordata; class Actinopteri; order Acipenseriformes; family Polyodontidae; genus Polyodon; species Polyodon spathula. The sequence continues at coordinate 16,786,593 of NC_054543.1, forward strand.
ATATAGGATCACGACACCAGTACATTATAAGACAACTATTTTGGCATGAGAAGCCAGCTCTGCCCCTGATGGTGCCTGATTGCAGTCAGTTCCATTGCTTTTAGGCAGAAGAGACTTAAATTCCAAAGTGCAGGTTCTGTCTCGAACACAATAGGGATTTGGTCGTGACCCAAAAATCATGCTGAATTATACAGAATGCCGGTGTGTAGAAGGGTTTTACTCTGCATTTAAGTTAAGGAACTTCATTTATGAGCACAAAGTATCCATTTAAAGTAAAACTTAATTATGCAAATCTAGATCTAATGCTTAATTAATATGCTTTAGTCTCCTTTTCAGTTTGAGCCTTAAAAAGGATACTAGTTAGATGCTTTCTTTGTGTGGCTTCAATGCCATGCCTGTAGTCAGCTATGAGGCACAGCTTAATTAAGACAAACAGCACAACGTCCACAAAACCACGTGATTTTTCATTATTCAATGACAAAGTACACATGCAAAAACGTATCGCACAAGCGTCGTCACTGGGCTTCTGGGTAGTGTAGTTTTCAAAGCAGTAATTTATTTTTAATAGGAGAATAACAGCGGTAAAGACAGGGTGTGCAGTTGCGCGATTATATTGGCCTGTGGCTTTTATAGAGTTAAGCATATGACTGCGTATTCAAGCGCGTGTGTGGAGGTATATTTTTCTAAGTGTGTGTTTGGGCAGTCGAGGGGCCCACCAGCCTTCATTTTCGGGGCGGACGGGGCGGAGTGGAGAGTCGCACACTCTACCTTCCTGCTGGCTCCACTACTGGGCACCGTGTAACTTTTTGGTAAATATTTTTTTGATGAGCACAAACTAACTGTACTTATCATATAGTAGTTTTAAACTTGGAAAAGAAAATCACTTGAAATGATGTTGGATTGCAGAGTCAGATTTACACTGATGTCGGGCAGAAGCGCCTTAAAAACAATGCCGGATTCCAGAATAGACAGGTTGCAGATTGTAGAGGGTATCAAGCAATTCACTTCAATAGGGATCAACCAAATCCTGGCATCCATAGATTTTGGTTCACCAAAATGGAAAATAGAAACCTCCTTGTTAGCTTCTTCAGCTATACACTTGTTTTTTCCTGATCACTCCCATCCTTTTTACCCACCTTCCTCCCATTGACATGTAAACCGGTCATTAGGCTGCATATACATTCTGTTAGTTTTCACATCCATGTTGGAGGTAGCGCACTCGCACCAAAACAAACAAAAAAAAATTTTCTTTCTTTTTGTTAGTCACTACCTATATGCCGACCCTCTCCATTGCAACATGACTTACCTGTTTCTCAGGTTGTTGAAGGATGATTTAAAAGAATATACCTATGCAGCACGGCTTTCAGGCTTGGTCTATACCATAGCCTCAGGAATGAATGCAGTCCTTGTAAGTAGACGCACAGGGAGAAGGAGGGGAAGCTGCTTGAGACTGGAGTTTTGGAAGGATGCACTTGCTGCCTGCAGTTCTGTAAAGGGCGTTTTTAGCCCTTTCTTTCACCAGTATAACCTGTCTGACATGGCACTATACATGTTAAACATGAGGGGGGCTGTCTTGCTCTGAGCTGGGTTTTATCTTCTGATTTTCTTCCCTTTTCTAACTTGCTTTCCTGCTGCTGCTTTAAAAACTAAACGTATCCAAGTTTTAATTTTAGGCCCCTGGATCGTGCAAACTTTAATGGTCTCCCTCCTTCTTTTGTGTGGAATTCCACCAGCTGATTTGATAGCTCATTATTTCATTAATGAAGGCACTACTTGTGCTTTGTCAGCTCAGCGTTTTGGCCCCAAGCTACTGCATGTTACTTTAAAATCTGGCTGTCCCAAATAAACGGAAAACAAATGAAGTGAAAAGCAATCTTCAGCAAGTGGTAATTGGATCAGTGATGAAAATGCATTTTAAAGACTTGTTCCACTTCTTTAACTATATTTTGATAAACTTTGTGAAATTCTAAATGAAAGGAGGCAAGTTGGTAAACTGTTACTCTAACATTGTCATGTCCATTGTGCATGTTCTAGTGAAGGCAACATTTCTGGTGCTTGCCGGATTCTGCTGTATCAAACTCCCCAAGGACAGACAGGATGTTGGATTCTAGCCAAACGTTAGGAGGAATGATGACTTGGACAAGCGAAAAATGCAAATTTAATGCATGAAAAACTAAAAAAGCAGTTATATATATTATATTATATATATATATATATATATATATATATATATATATATATATATATATATATATATATATATATATATATACGCGCTTATATGACATGCGCGTATTGCAGGATCTGTATTTCATTTAGTATTAAAGCCAGATATATACAGTACAATGTACAGAAGCCCTATGTCTGCCAATAGAGTGAGTTCTTCTTATAAACATGTAGAAAGAAGCATTGGATGGCAACAAGACAATAGTGCCTTTTTCTTTATTATTTTTATTCAGCTCGCATGGTATTCCAATTATCCATGCATGGATGAGTATCACTGCTGTCCAATGCAGGGAGTACACTGCAGTTGCATCTGTAGATGCACATGAATAAATGTAGTATGTGTTATTTTAACTTACGAGGAGGTTACTACACTGCAGATTCCAGTAAACTACCTTGTATTCCTACTCGGTTGACTGGAGTTGGAGTGTGGTGATATGAACAGGAATGACCCTCACAATGGTGGATGCAGGGAGAGTAGGGTGTAAATATGTCAAGGTTGAGTTACGCGTCATAAACGTTTTTTTTTTAAATGTATTTTTCCCAGTACAGAAACAAACTACTACAATTTCGTTTTAATAATCACTGGATTTGTAACAAAACTCAGACGACAAAGCCATCTGAACAGGTCTGAAGGCTTGTTTTCAGTGTTTCAATGATACCAGTTCCAGTTTTCACAGCTAGGTTACTGCAACAACAGCAAAGTAATTCTGCATTTACCAGCTCTGTAGGACAAGATGTTGAATAATTGTGAAGTACTTTTTAGTTTCTTTCCATCCCGCTCTGTTATAACTGGTCTAGCTTGACAGTTTACAGAGCTGTGTTTCAGCTATCTGTCAATATTGACTTTGGTTTTCGCTGTGTAATTATTAGGGAAAGTCTGGAGAGTAGATGTTTGGTGCCTACTGCATAATTATGCCTTTAAATCATTGAGTGCCTTTTGTGATTTATTATAGTTTCTGTGTACTGCAGTGTAAAAGATATTATACAGAATAAAAAGGGAACCTTATTAAATGAATGCATTGGCTAAGCACTTGAGGTAGCTTTTATTAACCCTTGCCACCCCATCTGTTTCTGAGAATGCTGTTGACTTCAGCAGCTTGCACATCATTGTAAAGCTCAGTACCGATACTTATGCCTCTCCACAGCTCTCTGTAAAGGGCTATAATGACAAGCAGCACATTCTGCTGAAGAAGATTGTTGAGAAAATGGCCACCTTCGAGATTGACGAGAGGAGATTTGACATCATTAAGGAAGCGGTAAGCTCACGCACTGCATTTTTAATGAACAGGTCTTGACCTGATTTGTACAAAGTAATGCTGTATAGGACCAACAGGTGAACTGTAAACCTCTCTGAAGTTGTGGAACTTATTATGAATTTTTACATGCTTTTTAAAGGTGTAGTTCCTTATCCAAATTTAAAAATTGTTTTGTGTTAAATACCAGTTTAAGAAAATGTGGATAGACCACTGCTGGCTTTACAAATGAAATCTCTGGATAATTGACAGTATGCCCTTGTGTAAAAGAACGCTATTGTCTGTCGCACGTATTTCTAACTTCTCTCTGCAACCTGGTGTTTTAAACTCTGGATCCAGATGAGATTTTAAGATGTCTTCCAGGGATTATCGAAGGACAAGCTGACACAAACAAAATCATCTTCATTAAACAGGCTGTGCATCTCTAAAATGTCAGCTTGTTTTATTCCATAGAAGCAATGTTCTGGTTGCATGGCCACCTTTCAAGTACAATTCTACAGAAAACAGCTGTAGACAAGCATCAAATGATTATTTTCGGTGAAGGGCACATTGTCAGCTATGCATTGACACATTTCCAGTGTTCTTCAAGCTAGCTGTGGGTAGGGGAAAAAAGCCTCTGTAAAAACTATACTGTCAGCTGTAAATTGACTTTAACATCTATTTTTTTTCCCCAAGAGGCTTTTAATTAAACCATGAGCCAAACATTGACGTCCCTTTTTCTAAATCAGGTTTGCTTGCTTAACAGTGTCCTTTCAATAACCCCCTGCTTCTGCAAGTTCATTAGTAGTAAGAGCACACGCAAAGCTAACAGAGTGACATGGTGATAAGGGTTAGGAGGAGAGGAAACTTGTGTCCCTGCAGCTAAAACTACTGTAGAGACGATATAAACAATCTGGACTGGCAATTGTCCCCCTTTTTTTGTTTTCCCTCCTTCCAGTACATGAGATCATTAAACAACTTCCGGGCTGAGCAACCACACCAGCACGCCATGTATTACTTGAGACTGTTAATGACAGAGGTTGCCTGGACCAAAGATGAACTCAAGGAGGCTCTGGATGGTAAGACAGTGCTGTCAAGTCTTTTAGCACTAAAACCGTCGGGTTTATGCAACTGCCTAGAACCGCCAGCAGCAGTCATTTTAACAGATACATTTTAAACAGCTTTGATATGAAAATAAGACAAATAAGATAATAAGACAAACTTTCAGGTACAACTCAAAAGATGTATTCATGAACATCATAGCTAACATTTGCATATCAGAAACACTGTATTTCAATGAAAAAATAAACAAAGGCTTTATTTTAAAAATTAGCACATATAGCGTGTGACTTCAAATGAAAAACTAAAATAAACATTTGAAAAGAAAATAGTGTGTAAAAGGTTGTAAACTGGTATATGTACATACAAAATTGTCAAAACAAAGTAATTATAAAAAAGAAAATGATTCCCATTGTGTAACATGAATGCACATTGAGGGAAACTTACTTCAAGATAGCCCCCTTATTAGCACTATCCACACAGATGTAACGCTTATTAACTTGTTGTGTGCATTTACCAATGCTGCTCTTTCACACTGGGCACAGATATCAGAAGTTTTATTTTTATGGCATTTAGTTACCTGGCATTGTTTTCTGTTGTGTGTGTCACATGGTGTGCACTGTATCCAGGTTGAGCTGCGTTTCCCTGCCACTTGTAGTTTTCTAGTCGAAATGTTTCTGCCAACACTCTGGCTAGCATCAAGATGAAATCTCACCTACTGATATTTTCCATGGTTTGATTCCTTGTAAAAAATGAAGAATTGATGGCTGTCATGCTAGTACATTGCAACTGGACACCGGTGATTGCTTTCACTGAGTACTAAGTTTTGCACAGATGGTGGAAACTCTCTTCTCGCTTTGTTTACTGTTCCAACCAGGCTTTTTTTTCCTTGAAAACATTCATCCCTTTTCCTAAGTACAGTTATATCAGCTTAAGTACCACATTGTCACCCAGTCTCTGACCAGCTGGGCTAGTTTCGTCTTTGCACAGGTAGGGTGTAGGGACCACTGCCAGCCAAAACTTGATCCCAAATTTAACAGGTTTGTTTTACATTTATTGTGTCCCGTGACACTGTGCTTTTGTCGGAAACAGCTGCCTGTCTATGTAATGTTTTATGTCTAGTTTGAAGTAGGCAATTCTGTTTTCAATTAAGGTGTTCCAAATTTCTGATGCCAAGGCAAATATATCTGTAGTTGCTCTCAAATCAAAATGCAAAGATCTCAAGATTTCTTGAAAAATTCTTGTAATAGTAATATTATAAGACAGTAGACTATATGCTCACGTAGACAGCCAGACGGCATTTCTCCAAGGAACTGATAGGATTACAATGGATATTTGGATAACACATATCTAGATTTCAAGAGCAATAGTCTATTCATATACATACTGCTGTAAACTCAGTGGAGGTAGAGATAACAAAATGGCTTGTACACATAAAAAATAGCGTATTGTAGGTTATTTTAACAGTAAAAACATGTAACAAGCCGTCAAAATGACAGCTTTTTGGCGGTTCAAGGTAGAAGTGCTTATAACTTTATTTGTGCGATTCTGCCTTTCAAGCACCGTCAGGGTATTTAATATAAGTATTTAGGTAAAGTAAAGATCAGACAACCATGGATCTTTAACACACGCGGAGTAATTTAAATTTTAAAAGTGAAAACCGTCAATGACTGCCTTGGCGGTGGTAGTGTTAGTTGACCATCAAGTTACATTTTGCTATTTTCCATTGGTACACAAAAAAGCTCCTCACTTTATGATATATATTTTTTTTACTACTGCTTACTCAGAGCTGCTCAACCTCTTTGGTTGAAATATCCAAACCGAGGACCAGGAGCGAGAAAATGATATTGTATATATTGTGTGTATGATACTGTATGCAAATAGGTTGAGTTTTACTGGAAACGAAGACAGTGCTTATTGCACATTTACAAGGTTTAACACACAATTGTTTTTCATACATTTCAACTGACGGTATGTTCTGTAAAAGACTGCTAAATGTCCTTGCAGTCTTTTCAAAACCATAAAATATGAGGCCTCATATGTAAAAAGAGCAGTCTTTTGGTATCAGTTGGACAACTCTGGGCTATTTTGTGGAGAGCAATAGCGTGACAGCATGGTTTTCTTTTTGTATTACATTTTTTTAATATGGGGGAGCCTTTTTTAATAGATTGCTTTTGGGGACAAGCCTAGTTTTACTTAAATGTTCTGTACAAATTAATTATCTGCAAGAATAATAATGAATAATGTAAAAAACACAATAAATCTGTATAGTCATATTAATCTGTACATTTTATAATATTTTATATTGTTTTATACATCTACTTGTGATAAGCCCACTTTTAGACTAAATGGCAGCTACTGTTTGTCTGAATTTGTTTTCTGTGTACTGTATTACTGAATAATGTGAAAACAGGTATTGGCCTGTGGTCATGGCTACCTTCTATCTCACAAGGTACCTTCACAGATCTCTCTGTCTTTTTAATGTAATTTATTTATTTGGTGTAATGACTTGAGACATTTTCTGACAGACCAGACTAGTGTTCTCTTGAGAGTGAGTTTGTTTAGTAAATGCTCTTCTGTCGCACTTAACACTTTCCCTTGAATCTGGGTCACACGTTGTGTGCATTCAAAGCATAAGGTGGTTATACTGACATATCCACATTACAGCATTTACTGCTTGACAGAAGTGTTTCCAGAGCCAAAAAAATATTCCATCTAATGCAGGGATGGAAGGGATTGTGAATTTAAACTTAAATTCTTATGTGGTATGGTGTGTCGTTTTTATATGGGGTTGCTTCAGTGGTTTAAAAACTCTTGTCATTTGATTCAAGCTGCCTAAATATCATCTGTTCCAGATGTCACTCTTCCTCGCCTCAAGGCCTTCATACCTCAGCTGTTGTCACGGTTACACATTGAAGCACTTCTCCATGGAAATATAACGAAACAGGTTGGTTTGCTGTCACCCCTTTTAAGAAAAGCCTTTTTTGTTTTCTGTGTGACTAGGTTACAGAGCTGTACTGCATCTATAATTCAACTGGAATTCTACCATATTTTAGTTAATTTAGCCTAAGTTTATACCAACGTTGTGACAAAGTTTGCCCAAATCACACCAACATTCTATTCTCAGTGACACTGCAAGCCTCAACAATGTAGCTCTGTCCAATTAGAATTAACCATTAATACTTAGTCTGATTCCAAAGAGAGGGTCAGGGCTCTTGGTGAACAGTGCAGCTTTTTGTTGTTCCCTTCTCGCATCAGGGACAGAGTACACATCTTAAGATTGAGTATCTGACAAATGTCTGTTTTTTTTATTTGTTTTTCGGACTATTGACTTGAAACATGGGAAGGTGTAGCTGTCACCAGTGCAAAATATGTTGAGTGACCTTCTGTCTGATATGGCTGTCTGCAAACCATCTTGAAGGCTTTTTCTTCCAAAATGGTTCTGGAGGTGATCTGATCAAAAGTGACTGATTTGTGGTTCTAGACGCTTTTTTTTTTTGGCAGCAGGTGGGCTCATAACTTTTGATAGATGTTACATAAGGACAGGGATGTTTTCCATTACCACAAACCTGCTGAAATACAAATATGTGAGATCTCAAACTACAGTGCTCTTCATGCACATGTGCCTGCTTACCTGTCTTCTTTCATTTCAGGCAGCTCTAGGTATGATGCAGATGGTTGAAGACAAGCTTATTGAGCATGCCCACGTCAAGCCACTGCTCCCAAGCCAGCTGATTCGGTACAGAGAGGTTCAAGTTCCTGACGGTAAGTCTGTTGTGTTTTTTTTTCTCCTTTTACCTTGCCAAGCAATTAACTGGAGGTTACCACTCAAAAGATGGTTTACTGAAAAAAATAATTCCTTAAATTACTAAATAATTAATTTATAAGCAATTAATAGGAATTGCTTTACATTTACTTTAATCCTTTAATGAGTTGCATAAATCCTATTATTATTTAGGGTTACTATTAATTATATGTGTTTTTGTATTCTGAATTATTTAAAACATTTTACAAGAAACAGATAATAGCCAACATTTACTTGATTAGGTAACAACCTTGTTGTATGTAATATATTAAAAGAAAATGGTGTGGTGCACAGTACCTTTTAACAGCTGTTCAATTAAATGTCACACCGACCACATGTTGAGTAACACCATTGTGTTTTAATTAACTTCCATCTTTGGAGAAAATTTTCATTAGGAGAAAAAAAAATTATACTCGTTTACAACAATCTGTTACTGTCTGACAGTGGATATTTTTTTTTAGTTTTTTCTTCTGCACAAGTAGAGTTTGAAATTGGATTTGAACAGGAATTTGTGTTCTGTCTGGACTTAAAGGGATGTATGACAACATCACACATTGATTTTCCTCAATAACCCCCTTGTGTATTATCTGTACATTTCAAGTTGCGTGGTGTTTAGAAGTCAACGAAATGATGCTTCACTGTCCCATCATAGTGACTAATCATGTCCCGATGTGATTACAGCAGCTGATCTTTTTTTTTTTTTTTTTTATATGTACTCTCCAGGGGGCTGGTTTGTTTACCAGCAGAGAAACGAGGTTCACAATAACTGCGGGATTGAGATTTATTACCAGACTGACATGCAGAACACCCATGAGAACATGCTGCTGGAGCTCTTCTGTCAGATCATCTCGGAGCCCTGCTTCAACACCCTGCGCACCAAGGAGCAGCTGGGTGAGCGAAGGGCAGCTCACGCTTCCTTATCCTTTTATAGCACAGGGGGCAGTTACTTTGCGCCGAAAGAGCATATCCGTGACCGCTTGGTATTGCACTGTATAGATGTAAATGAAGATTGTCAATTGTTAATTTTAATTTTGTCTGATGGTGATGGACACACTTCTGTCTTCAAACCTGAAGAAAGGAAATGCAACTGGAAATGTAGTGATATTGATTGTACTTGTTTGTGCCCATATAAATGTGGTTTTAGCTTTGTCATCTGTCTTTTAGAATGATTGCATCATTCGAACAGGCATGTACAGGAATAATCAAGCAGCAGCACCTGGTTCCTGAGGGAATATTTACACCCGAACAGCAGTAGTAAATATGAAAGAAATGATTCCTTAGGTTACCAAGTGATGCGACAGTCAGACCTTTAGTAAGAAACATAGATGCAGTGTGTTTGATTGAAGCGTTGTATTTGAATCATGGCACCTAAGTTGTGTCTAATTTGAATCTTCTGTCTGGAGATTGGGTATAACTGCATAGCCATAGTTACAAGTTCAGCAGAGTAAATGCATTCTCAAGTGTTATTGTGGCTGGTTTATTGTCTCTTAGGGTACATTGTGTTCAGCGGACCTCGGAGAGCGAATGGTGTCCAGGGCCTGCGCTTTATTATCCAGTCAGAGAAGGCGCCTCACTACCTGGAGAGCAGAGTGGAGGCTTTTCTGAAGACTATGGAGAAGAGCATTGAGGAGATGCAGGACGAGGCTTTCCAGAAACACATCCAGGCTCTGGCGATCCGCCGGCTGGACAAGCCCAAGAAGCTGGGAGCGGAGTGTGCCAAGTACTGGGGGGAGATCATCTCACAGCAGTACAACTTCGACAGAGGTAAGGGTCAGTCTGGGCATATATTGGTAAACCTGTCCATTCATCCGTATTTCCCACTTACATGTACACACGATGGGTGTAGTTCAGAGCTTCGATAAACATTCATATAGTCTATACCAAACCACCCCCCCCCCCCCCCTTAACCCTTTGCAGTCCATTTATTCAGCGCTCGTCAGGTCACAATTTATTTTCACACGCGCTGTTTATTTTACGCGTGCTGTTTAAATTTTTTTTTTTTCAGAGTAAAACAGGTTCAAAAGGTATTGAATTACAAAAAAAACACTCAGTACTGTATCTACAGCCAAGCCCCACCCGTTGTTTGCTGTATTTTTCACATACCTCTTTATAGACGTGCATACTGATAAATCCTCTCCTGATCACTCGTTTTATCACCAAACTGCTCAATAATGCAATCCAAGTCATTATTTTATTACTGTAGCATCTCAAAACGCTCTGCAAATGTCTGTGATATACTTTGAGCCCTGGATGCAGAAGCAGCTACCTCCTTTGTTATGTCTGTGTTATCGCTGTAATGCATGGGGCTATGAGAAACGCCCATTTTTTTTTGGTGGTGGGGGGGGGGGGGGTGTTCAGTTTCATTCGGCTCCTATCGGTCTCACTCGGCCATTGAAAGGTTTTCTCTGCTTTTTCCAGAAAAATAACGACTAGAGACCTGTGCTTTACGTCCAGGAAAGGGAAATTTGTAATGTCGGACCTGGTCCAACTTAGGACTGCAAAGGGTTAATCAGCAGATTTGTCTTAAAAACAAGCAAGTCAATATAATATAAAAATATTGACTAATGAATAAGTCTCCATTTAAATACATGGTTACCAAACCAGTAAGAAATGATTTAGGATGTAGCGGAGTCTGGGTTGCAGCAAGATGTACCTCCGTGTCAGTGGTTGTGTAGGACACAGGACGACAATGATTACATTTGTCACCCAATTCATCACACTTACTGCACTCACGCTGAAAAAAAATGTACTCCCATCCTAATGAATTGGTACTGATTTGTATCTGTTTGTGCTCTAAAATTAAATTCAGCTAAAAGGGAACTTGGGCTAAGTTAATTTATTTTATATAATAAGATGCAATTATGTTTAGGCGAGATCTTGTAAAAGAAATGGGTGTTCTGTATTATAGAGTTTGTTTTAATACAACTCTTTCTACCTATAGCTCCAGTCAATACACACTGTTTCACTCAAAGAAGTCACATTCATATTTTAAAAAATAATGTTACAGTTTAGAAAACATGGACCGAACTGACACATGCTTGTATTGTGTGTGCAAAGGATTAAAACAAAAACAAAAAAACAATTACGCTGTAAATTGCATGTGTGCGTCACCCTCTCTCCCATCGGTTCAAGCGATCGATTTGCTTGAAGAAGCACAGTTTAATAAAGCTGTGTGTTCTTACTGGTTCTCCTGTGAAACAGGGCTGCGGCTTCCCAGCACCTTGGCATTTCAACCTCTCTGCATTGGGAAACTAAAATGCAATATCCATTTTATTAATTCAACAGTCAGTCTTAAACAAGTATGTAGGGTTTTTGATTTCACAATGGTAAGTTTACATTTTTTGTGTTCTTGTTTAAGCCATTTGTTCTGATTATAGTAGTTCATGTTATTTGCAGTCCTGGGGTCAATTATATTATTATTAGTTACAGCAGAATTGTTAGCTGATGTTACAATTGCAATGGTATTTTGTTCAATTAGTTACAGTTATGCTGCTGTAATTACAATTACTCTAAAAGTCAACATAAACAACTACACACATTGACATGTGTACTCTGTTCTAAATACCAAGCTATAATCAAATACAATGTTTGTGTGAAACAACGATATATATATATATATATATATATATATATATATATATATATATATATATATATATATATATACACACACACACACAAATGGGGTCACCAAAAGTGGTTGAAGAATTATAATTGAATGACAAATAAATGCGTACAGACAATTGACTCAGTAAGTTAAACTAATGCTTTACTTTTATAGATTCAATTAAACTGTCAGTCCTGTTTTGGATAGAGTGCTGTGCAGGTTTTTCAAAATTGGATTTAGGTAGTGTAATTATCTAAAACTGAATTAAGTTGTATGATAAATGTATCATTATTCCTGTAATCTTAAAGCTATGGGTGTAAATTCAAAATTAGAGTTATGGTATCCCAAACAAATACCTGCATGTACTTGTAAAACTAGAGAGAAAATGTGTGGAAGACATTTTGAAACCGGATTAATATTCAGATGAATAAATCTGTTGTGTGTGTGTGTTTTTTTTTGTTTGTGTGCGTTTTCAGATAATACTGAAGTTGCATATCTAAAAACACTGACCAAAGAAAACATAATGCAGTTCTACAGGGTAAGTTGTGTTTGACTTTCAATTCAAGTTAATCTTTGGCCTGTACTAATTTGATGGCCATGTTATTTGTTCCATAAGAAAATGTATAAAAAGCAGTTTCAAAAGAAGCCTTCAATTATGGGGCAATATACTAGGTCTCCAGGGAATCATTGGCAATGTCTTTTAATCCAATTTACTCTGCTGAATATCTGCAACACACAATAATCTGGATCAGTTCCTCTTTTGATATTTTACATCTGAAAGAAATGGAAGCAATCAGTATTTACAAGCATACCTTTAATGCTTTTACTGGGATAACTTGTGTAGTGTGCAGTTGGGTTACAAAGTCAGTTAGCTCACATATATGTGTGTGTGTAATATATTATATATATTATATATATAAATATAATATATTATATATTATATAATATATATAGTATATATATATATGATATATATATGGTATAGTGGATGTTTTCTGTTGCTATTAGACAGTAAGGGTTTCACTGCTTGCCTTTGTATTGCTCAAACCAGTATTCTGGGAAGCAGTCTTTTTCTGTTGGAGCTATTGAACTAACCTATTTAAACGTTACTGCAAATTCACATTATGTTGCATTCTGTGTGAAATATCAAATGCATATCTTTTGATCTAGCTGGAGCTTTTCTAAATAAAAAAAAAAAAAACTAGGGTATTACAAAAACTAGGGTGGTTTTGCAGCAAACCAATGTTTGTACATAATATGGGGGTTGGCTTTAACACTGCTGTTTTGATTTTGTTTTGTTTTGTTTTTTTAAACCATTCAAATAGAATCCTTCCAGGTGTTCTGCATATTTTACAGGCTGAATACCATTAGGGATTTATTTGTTAAATGTTTCAATTTTTCATAAATTTGGTGCAGAGAAAAAAAGACTTTTTTGTAATAGCATGGCATATTGAATTTATGTAGTAGGATGTTTACTTCCCAGTGTAATTTTAAGTATTGTCTTTTCTGCAGCACAGCAACTAAATTAGCAGCTGAGGCCACTGTTTTCACTCCTGTGTTAATCTGCAGGGCTAGGATTTATTTAAAGTTTCAGAGTGTGTAAAAACCACGTCATGTTACCAAGCAACAAAGAGTGACTCTTCACTTACCTAAAGGTGATTTTCACTATGCAAGTCCTTGAATATTAATAGAGGCACAATCTAATACATATAAAAGTATTAAAGCCAAGGTTTAACAAAACAGAGTCTGCACTTCGTAACAGAGCAGTGCTGCTCCAGAAGTGCCTCGTTTCTTTCCCTTTTACTTTTCACTTTGTCTCTGTTGAAGTCAATTTACTTATACATCGCTAAGTTTTTGTACATGTATTGGGTTATTTATTTAATCCGATAGTGATAGAAATAAGGAAGGCAGTAAAACATACTGTTCTCAAAATTGTCTCTTCTGCTTTCTGTTATTTGAGCTTAAAAAAAGAGATTTGCCACTGTATTAAGGTAATAACCCCTTAACTTTATTGCAGGACCTGCTTGCTGTGGACGCTCCCAAAAGACACAAGGTGTCAGTACACGTCCTGTCCAGGGAAATGGATTCATGTGAGTATTTCACATCAGGGAGAAATAAACAATATGTCCAATGTACAGAACACACTTCCAATGTTGCTTACATGTTTATGGACGTTATGTTAAGATTACATAATTCTCCAGTTAGACTCCGTAAATAACGATTCCAGTCTTGGTCTAATCTCGACAAAGAAATTACCATTTTTGAAAGGCAACTAAATGAGTGGGCTGAACTTGATATTATATTTATAAGGAGTCACAATCACAAAAGATCCCAGTAATTCGAAGCTGACTCGACTTCTTTCAGTACAAATTGTAAATAAACACTACTGTGTCAAGTTTCTTGTTTGTCAGTGGCAAATGTAGACGAGACTTCTTATTTTAAGAGCAAATAAAACATCTTAGCAGTGGCATGGGGCCTTGGGATGCTGTTATTCTTACAAATGACGAGTGGAAATCAGAAATTCAAGGATGTGCTGCGACTGTGTCCTTCAGAAGTCAGATCTTGCCAATTTTGTTTTTTTTCTAATTCCCAGTGCAGCAACTGAAGCAGAACGTTTAGGCCAACAGAATTAGGATGAAGTGCTGTGACAGATATTTCCAAAGCTGTGTCATTAGTCCTAGTTTTGAATCCTTTACTTGCACATTTGATATGACTAGAAGCTGCTAGGTCATTTAAAATGTTGATTTTATGAAATGTTTTTATTTATTTAGTGATCATTGGGCATGCTGTTTGCATAGACAAATACATATATTAAATACATATATAGTAAGAGGTTTAATTAAACCCATTTCCACAGAGATAATTTATTCTTGTTTCTCAGCAGTTGAGCTTTGTTTTTAACACAAGCAGAACATAGAATCTTACATCCACGTTAGTAATTTTTTTTTTCTTTTAATACAAAGCTGGATCTTCATTAACTTTGTTATCCACCAGGTATCCTAAAGTATTACAAGTCAAAATGACTGATTTACTTTTTCCCAGCATATCCGTGAAATGCGACTTTTGAACCACTATAGTTTAACTCCTGATGTGCTCGTTTCCCAGGCCCTGTGGTTGGTGAATTCCCAAGTCAAAATGATGTCAATCTAGCAACAGCACCATCCCTGCCTCAGGTAAAGAACTACAATATAATATTATCAGGGGTTGCCAAAGTGCAGCCAGCGAGGATGTTGTTCATAAAGAAAAAATAAATAAAAACATCAAAGTAAAATACAGTAACGTCTGTGTTTTATTTCTGCCCATTTACTATGGAAATAGCTCTAAATGTCCACACAATGGGGCAATTTACATAATTTGTTTAAATCGAATTTTGCACCTCTCAAACTATTTGTATGGTCCCCAGAGATTTGAATTAAGTGGAGTTCACTGTATATGCATTCAGCTCTTAGTGAAGTGGTTGTACAAGTCAAGATGCATTCTGCCTCACTACTGAAGTATAACCCACAAAAGAGTTTAATGGTTAGTTTGAAAAGTACCTATTTCAGTATTATGGTCTATAATTGTTGTGAGCAGGACAATGTAAGATGTGACAGCATGATTTTGGTGCTCAAGCCTAAGCCTGTTGTGGCACCAAGACACGGGATAAAATACAAATACATTTCAAAGCTGCAGGTGTTGCAGTGGTAGTAATGTACATTCATAATGTAAATACTAAAATATACAGGAAATAAAAAAGGTATGATTTGGGACATATTTCGGTTTCATGAGTGGTACATTTTCATGTGTTGGCCCCCCATCCCGTGCAACCTCTGGAAACTGGCCCTCCATCACCAAAGCTTTGGGAACCCCTGATATATATATATACATTATTATAAGCCATAATCTACACAATTAATAGCATAATATATAATGTAGCACTGAATGGCAATATATTTTTTTTCCTTTAACATTATAAGAATTGTGTTTTATTACTTAATTCATATCTGTATATACTTAGCAGAAGTTACTGATTTTAGATATTTTCTGTTTGTTTTTGTTTTTTTGTTTGAAGATAAAGTATTTATGAGACGACTAGGATCTACATTAAACATTATGAATGATGTTAGCTGAGCAAAAGGTTTTGCTGCATAATGCGATAACGGGTTTATGTAGCTGATTTTCAGCAGCACGATTTCTGACTGTCTTTGTGAACTCTTCCCCAGCCTATTGTGGTTCAAAACATGACAGAGTTCAAGAGGAGCCTACCGCTCTTCCCACTGGCCAAACCCCACATCAACTTCATGGCTGCAAAACTGTGAGGGAAAGCAGGGGACGAGCACACCTGGATGGAGAGAGGAGGAGGAGGGGGGATCCAGCTTCAAGCAATGGACTGTCTGGGGGCTATAGCTCAATATGAGTAGAGAGACTGGCGGGGAGAAGTGGGATCCACTGGATGGGATCACTATAGTAATGAATATAGTAGTGTGTGTGTGTGTGTGTGTGTGTGTGTGTGTGTGTGTGTGTGTGTGTGTGTGAGAGTGAACAGTTGACCTCTGTTCATTATCATAGCTCCAAGGTTTATAGATCATGCAACATTTTCTTTATTTTAATGAAAGTATACTTTGTAAAGTAGAAGTCTTATTTTAATGAAAGTATACTTTGTGAAGTAGGTTGCTCAACATCCTTTAGAGTATAAAGCAGATATACAGTTC
Organism: Polyodon spathula; assembly: GCF_017654505.1. Lineage (NCBI taxonomy): Eukaryota > Metazoa > Chordata > Actinopteri > Acipenseriformes > Polyodontidae > Polyodon > Polyodon spathula. Next base: position 16,803,213 of record NC_054543.1, read on the forward strand.
GAGGCATCTTGCGAGAGAGTATTTTAAGTTTTAAACATGTTCTGTGGAAAGTTACTTTAGTACAAATAACATAACATCAATTTTAGTGCTGTGGAGATATTGTGAAGTTTAAAAATAGGGAAAACCCGTATACTTTTTATTTCTGAAATGCTGAAAATGTTGAATGATTCTTTTATTAGTCACAATGTGGGTGGAGAGCATGGCAACTGAAGGTTTATCAAACTCAAAGCCACTTTATGTTGTAAGTTTAAAGTCCTGAAACACACTAATGTAGAAAATAGGTCTTATATGAAATGTATTACAGAGTTTTATTCTTTGTACAAGTTTTGGACTTTGACATTTTTATTTAAACTAGTAAAATGTTGGTACCATTTGAGCAGCTCATTTTTAAACTGTGCTTATTGAATGATCTGCAGATACATGTTCAGTACCTTTTTAGGGTTTTTCCCAGTTCATTTTCTCAGCAAATGCTTTTTTTTTTTTTTAGTTTTCTATTGTCAAAGTATCTTCGCAGGGCTCCTCATTTGGTTTCAATTTGTTTTATTCTTTAAAAAAAATAAAATCTCTTAATTTAAACCATTTTCATTGATGCTACTTGTTTTTAAAACTTTTTTTTTGTTTAAGTGAAATGATATGAAGTATTATAACTTTTTACCAAATGACTAAGTAGTTTCTAGTGTTACCCCAAGTTAAATAGTTATTGTAGCATATTCCATTTATAAAGGTTTTATCCTTTTCAGTTTAAATTATTACTAAAAGTTTTACAATTCAACATTTAAACTAAACAGCATCCAGTAATGCATTCATTTCATATGTTATTTATTACATTAAATAGAAATACGGTATTATGTATTGATTCCTAAATGTGGAGCACTGTTTCACTGCACTGCACTGTTTTCATTACATCATTTTAAAGTGCATTACTGAATTTGTCACAGTCTCGTTTTAGCAAGTGTATCCGTTATTACAAGGGAGTCTACAGTAAGCCAATAAAACTCAATTCAGTAGAGGTGGTTTAATTTTTATAACTATGGTTTGCCACTGTTGTACTATAAACACCTGCAACACAGTTAACAGGGTGTAGAGCCTCTGAGCAGCCAGGACTGTGCTGTTTCAATGTCAAAGAGTAAGTTTTTCTACAGGTGTATGTGTATGATCACTTTTACTATAGGGAGGAGTCTTTAATGCAGGGTAGTTCTTTAGCCCATTCTCTTAGTCTGCCATGGAATCATCTGATACACCAGCACAGTGTCCATTTCTCAGGGGTCATGGAAAACTGCAAACCCACATTTATTTAAAAAGGAATTTTAGTTTCCTGTTGGAACTAACTTGGATGATCATGTGTTTCAGGCCAGCCATTCCTATTATGCTGCATTTTCTACAGCCTTTACCAGGCAAAAGGACAAGGTTTAACTGCGAAATGAAATCCCAAATGATCTCATTGCATTGCTTCCAGAAGAACAAAAGCTTTCTGATGATGTTCCAGCATTTTACTAAGTTTAACAACTTTGGCGTAGCTACCACTTTGTAAAGACTCAGGCATATCCATGGATTCTTAGGATCAATCCAAAGGTGCAGCATCTCTTTAGCAATAAGAGCCTTCAGAAGCTTCTCTGGAACCTGTTATTTACACATACTGCTTTTGAATAGGAAACTGCATTTGTGCTTGTTTTTTAATAAGTGACATGTTTACATTGATTACTGATTTGTATGAAGTGTTTTTTGTTTGTTTTGATGTGAACAGCCAGTATGACTGAGTGCACTTTTTTGGGGGTTTAAAATAAAACATTATGTAACTTGATTTTTGTGTTTTTGTGAACAAAAACAAAGCATCCCTTGTTGCACAGCTTTGCACCAAGTGTTGCCGAAGCACTCTGATATGCATAAGCATCGTGTTGGTTTCCCAGAATCTCATTTCTTTATTAATGCTGTCCTAGATCTTGGTCTCGGGTTACTGCCTAATTTATCACAATATGCTGCAGAACTGCTAATCGTGTTCATAAAGGCGATTTGATTTTGCAAAGCCATATTTTGAAGTAGATGCTACTTTTACCCCTAAAAATAATTTAAAAAAGGTATTCTGAAAACCAGCAAGGAGCAACTCAAATCAATGTAATATAATAAACTAGATTGTGAATCTAGTTAAGAGTAATCCATTTTTATTGAATTTGAGTATTTTTCTCCTTTTGTGGTTTAACCTCCCGTTTTGAAATCTGTATTTTTCCAGAAGCCTATGAATATTCCCACCCTCAACTTCAATTAAGAATATAAAGGTCACAGACACATTCTTTATCATCTGCAGTGTGGCTGATTCTGATAATTGAAGATTAAAACAAATGCAGCTCTCCCTTTTGCAGGCATTTTAAATGCAACAAAGACCCACGTACACAGGTTTCTGAAGGATGCTGCTTTTTATGATTATAATATTTTAACATATTCATATATTATTTTCATATTTTAAAGCTATTTCAGTTTAGTAAAAGTGCTGGATAGCTACACTGATACAGCAATGAGCTGCGAATGTAGGCGTGTTCACAGAAGCTGCTCGGTTTCATTTCAATACTTACCTCTGTAAGAAAAATAAACTATATATATATATATATATATATATATACTGAACAAAAATATAAACACAACATGCAACAATTTCAAAGATTTTACTGAGTTACTGTTCATATAAGGAAATCAGCCAATTGAAATAAATTCCTTAGGCCCTAATCTATGGATTTCACATGACTGGGAATACAGATATGCATCTTTTGGTCACAGATAAAAAAAAAAAAAGGTAGGGGTGTGGATCAGAAAATGACCATTAACCACCATGTGCCTCATGCAGCGCGACACATCTCCTTCGCATAGAGTTGATCAGGCTGTTGATTGTGGCCTGTGGAATGTTGTCCCACTCTTCTTCAATGGCTGTGCGAAGTTGCTGGATATTGGCAGGAACTGGAACGCTGTCGTACACGTCGATCCAGAGCATCCCAAACATGCCCAATGGGTGACAATGTCTGGTGTGTATGCAGGCCATGGAAGAACTGGAACATTTTCAGCTTCCAGGAATTGTGTACAGAGCTTGCGACATGGGGCCATGCATTATCATGCTGAAACATGAGGTGATGGCGGTGGATGAAAGGCACGACAATGGGCCTCAAGATCTCGTCACGGTTTCTCTGTGCATTCAAATTGCCATCGATAAAATGCAATTGTGTTCATGGTCCGTAGCTTATGCCTGCCCATACTATAACCCCACCACCACCATGGGGCACTCTGTTCACAACGTTGACATCAGCAATCTGCTCGCCCCCACACACCACCATACACGCTGTCTGCCATCTGCCCAGTACAGTTGAAACCGGGATTCATCCGTGAAGAGCACTTCTCCAGCATGTCAGTAGCCATCGAAGGTGAGCATTTGCCCACTGAAGGACATTCCTGCAGTCAGCATGCCAATTGCACGCTCCCTCAAAACTTGATATATTTGTGGTATTGTGTTATGTGACAAAACTGCACATTATAGCGGCCTTTTATTGTCCCCAGCACAAGGTGCACCTGTGTAATGATCATGCTGTTTAATCAGCTTCTTGATATGCCACACCTGTCCGGTGGATGGATTATCTTGGCAAAAAGGAGAAATGCTCATAAACAGGGATGTAAACAAATTTGTGCACAAAATTTGACAGAAATAAGCTTTTTTTGCGTATGGAAAATTTCTGGGATCTTTTATTTCAGCTCATGAAACATGGGACCAACATTTTACATGTTGTGTTTATATTTTTGTTCAGTGATTTATATATATTATATATATATATATATATATATATATATATATATACACACACACACACACACACACACACCTGTAGAAAGCACAAAGCGAAAACGGTAATTTTAATAATGTAATATATCATAAGTATTATTTATTTATTTATTTAATGAATCAGCCGGAACAAGTCTGTCAACTTGCCATGCTAAGGTCCTGAGAAAGACACTGGGCAGCGGTGGGACTTAACCAGCACCAGGCTGTAATACAAGAAAAAAGCTGGAAATAAGCAATTTTACTTCAGCGATTCAGTAAATAAAAATCAGCACTTTAAAGCAAAGGCTAAGAAAGCGCTACAAAGGTACATAGAGAAAGAACGATAATACTTCTCAAATCTCAGATGTATCGGGCTCTTCTGAAAAAGGAAAATGGCGATGTTAGCAGGCCGCGTCGCTGTCTTATGCTGCGGGGGTGGAGCAGCAGCTGCGTCACCCTGCTCCGACGAGTCTTTGGTATAAAGTTTTTCAGGTTTGGGTGTCTTAAATGGGAAGCACCCATTTGTAATGATCAATATTCCCTACTTGAAAGTGAAGCAGAGGAATTATCCTATAAGGATAATGCTGTACTTAAAATTTCTGAGCGGCTTTCAGAATATAGTGTTCATAAGTAATATAATGCAGTTTTTAGCCCAATGGCTAACTGCAACACTACAAACCAGGATCAATCGGTGTAAAAATACATTTATTCACAATTTAAATCATCAACCATGAAACAGTCAGAGGGCATTTGCTGTACAATGCATACAGTTTTATACAAGGCAAACAGAGCTTTTAGCACTTTAAAAGAAATATTTATAACAAACAAGTCAAATGCATTAAACATGTTATGATGTAAAATTGTTGCCATGATTCATGGTGGTGAAAATGAGCCAGCTGCACTGCAGACACAAACTGTGGCCAACAAAATGAGTGCCATTTACACCCAAATCATCATAATACCACTTTGGCCCACTGTATTTGTGCCTTTCTGAATTAGATACAAATACAACCATTTCTGCATCCGCCCTTTATTTTCTTTATTGTTTCCTTAAACTACCCTAATATAATCAGTTGTAAAAAAAAAAAAGAAAAAGCACAATGTATACAAATTGTCAGGATTTCAAAACATGTACATTAAATATTTCATATCATTCATATATTATTTTCATATTTTAAAGATATTTCAGTTTAGTAAATACATCCTATATTAAACACCTACCAACATAATTATATACTGTTTTAAGTATTTGTTATTAGAAAGAAACCTCTTGGTTGCCATGCACTAAACACATGCTAACAAATTGGCATATTATTACAGTTGCAGTATTTCTGTAATATTACTGACAAAGAAAACTGCATTTAAACACGGTCAGGCAACTCAATTAAGTCACTTAATAGAAATGTTTACTTCATGTGAAAGGACAACATATAAAACAATACACATATTGGCTTTGGCCACTGTGTTCAGTTCTATGACACTAACAATAAATGGATGAAATTAAGGGGAGCCTTTCCCTGACCGCAGTGATAAAGTTGTCTAGTGTCCAGTGTTTCCTTAACCCACATCAAAAAAGGTTCTCTACCTTGTCCTTTGGGGTGCAAAACAGTCAACACTAGAATACCAAACATGAGTAATGCAACCTGTAATGTAGGGATTATAACACAGATAGAAAAGAAAGACAAATGATTTCAAAACATTTATTAAAAACCAAAAATACAACTCTCTTGTATATTCACACAATCTAACAGAGAAAGATTGCAGTATTTTCCAGAAATTGAAACAATTAACCAAAATCCCAATTTTAGAGTGAAAGTAAAGATTTAAAGATGTTTGTACATGTATATGTCTATTTGTGGAGCATTTTTTCCCCGAATGTGCAATATTATCACTGACTAGTACATAAAATAAAATCCCATGCAATCTTGAAGCATGAAGTGAGAAGCGATCATGCTGACATTTTGGCAGTGCCTGCTCGCTGTGAATCATAGCAGGTCTGCTAAGGTGTCTGCTCCCCAATGGAGCTGATAAGGGTGAAAGTAAAAATGTATAATAGACAGAGATGTTACAAAAGCTAAAAAAGTTAACAAGATAATTGTTTCAAATGTCCCAATAAATCAGATAAGAGTTTTTGTGCTGGACTGAGGAATGACTGGTAACTTCCAACAGACAACAGAAAGATCATTCTCTAGCAAAAGAATACAAGCCGTCTTTAGCTATTAAATATTTTTAACCCTCCAACACCTACCCTTTCCCACTGTTACAAAACATCAGTACCAGATCAGATTAATGTCAAAACATGCTACAACTGTAATGATATGGACGATAATAAAATGTTTTTAAAAAAAAAATCACATTTTTGGGTTCAAAGATGACTATTTGGTTTTTTCTCTCCCCCATTAGTATCGCCATCAGAAAGTGCTTTTATTACGTTTGAGAAAATAAAGAACCAGCAGTTAAAGTTAATCCCATATAGCAAACGTTACAGATGGAACCAATTCAGCACAATCTAACGTAGTGAATAATAAGATGCACTGTACAGCAGTCAGAGTTCCTTGCTTCACATCTACATCTTCTCAAGCTTCCTCTTGCTCAGCATAATCTAGAATTTTGCGGTGAGCTTGGCGCAAATACTGCTGCTGCTTGAAGTACACCTTGAAGGCTCCTTTTATGGCAACAAAGGCAATTCCTCCCTGAAAGCAAGAGAGATATAAAAAGGTTATTATTTTAAATGGAAAACAAAATAGAACTGAGAGATATAGATCCCCTTGAAACACACAGAAGACTCAAATGACTCATGTACAGCAGAGGCAGAGACTGACAACAACCAACCGACAATACCTTGCAAACAACAGAACAGGACTGGCAGATTAAATAAAACAAAAAAGTATTTTGCCTCTGTAGATTTGAAAGACTGCATTTGAACTTAGGGAACAATTATCCCACTGCCCTTTTCTATGGCCTTTCAAGTACTTTTGTCCTAAAAAATTCTAAATCCACCAAGCCACAGACAGGGATGCAAGGTAGATTGGTCACTGACTGACCGAACCCTGATTGTAGTGAAGGTCACCAGGGAGCTGCTGTGGGATATTCTGTTTGAAATTCAGGATCACTGGGAGGAAAGGCACAGCAGAAGCTATTCTCTTCTTGAGGTAGACTAGTCTTCAGGGAGGTGGTGAAGTGGGCTAAATTTACCAGCATTTCACATCTGGAGGCCTGCGTTTAAAATCACCACTCCAGTCTCGCTAGAGAGAGGGTGCTTGAGTTAGGATTCAGGTGCACTCACAGAGCTGTGAGGCGTAGCTTGCATGATTGTAGCCAGTGTAACTGTCACTCATTCTTTCGCATTTAATTCACATGAACCAAAAACAAAAATACATGAATAAGATTTAGCTATTCTCAGACCTATCAACTCTCCTGTATTCACCAGGAATCTCCCATATTTTGGACATCTCCCAGTTGAGATTTTCTCCCGTATTCTACTGTTAAACCCCCTTATGTCAGCAAACCATTAATGTCTACAAAATTCATGGACGGTGTGAGATTACTGCAATTCCGTCTGTACATAGCAGGACTTAGGACTCAGGGGAGTCCTGTGGCAGGCATGCATTCAGTGTGCAAGGCAAGTTCACATACTTAGCCACGCACAACCCCACACCGCTCTACAGGGGAAACAGGAAAAAAAGGTATCACGGATTGCCCCCCCCCCCCCCCCCCTTCACTCCAGATTGTGTACTTTTGAAAGTTGACAGGTATGTATTCTACACCTCACTGATGTGCAAATATTACATGCGTGTGAAATATCCCCTGTAAAACACGTCTCTTTCAGCAGCGGCAGATCTTGAAATTGTACCCTTTGAGTAGTTAGTTACAGTCGAGTAAATGGGAGGAGAAGCCGATTTAAAAGAGAGAAGTTATTCCTACCAGAATCGTCCTTTGTAGGTTAGAATTGACACTGCTGAACATTAGCTTTCCCACTATGGTGGCAATTGTTGGGAACACCAGTGCCCCACAGAGAATGCGAGTCGCTGAAACATGATCTGCTAGAGGGCTGGCCTCAGCTGGAATACGAGGAACAGGGCATCCGATCCCTGCAGACAGGGAAACAAAAAAGGCATCATCAATACAAACCAAACCTGATCTATATTACAAAGGTAACATGGAGCACATTAGGAGATGAAGGGCTGAGTGCAAGGTTGATCATCTTTTTAAAGATGATGGTGAACTTCTGATTCCTAAATTAACAGTGTTACCTAAATATTGTTTCTTGCAATCAGAATGTTTGCAGTGTATAACATTACTGACATTCGAAGACTCACAGGAGACACTTTGGTTTATACTACAGAGTCTACTGTTCTGGAGATACTATTGAAATAATAGTTTCTTTAAGATAATCACAGATAGTGCATCTGTTAAAAGGCTGAGTGGTGAGACCCTGGATTAACGACTTGGTTGTTTTTAATTTAGATTTTGATAAAATAGATTAGGAAGGTGGCAAAAAGACATGAGGCTTGGGAAAGGCTTTCTGAAGTTTAAATGCACTGGCCACTAAAAGAACTTATCTTAATTGTAGATTGGTAATTAGGACTAGCTGCTGTTGGGTGAAAATCAACCACAAACATTAATTTTATTTGTCATCTTGGTGAGGAGCAGAGATTATCTTGTTTTTAAAGTTGCTTGGTTAATTTGTTGATTAACAATATCTAAAGGTATACCCTTGACAAATTGATCTGTGAGTTTCTAAATGTCTCTGAAGGTAGTTCTCATGTTGTTGCTGACCTATTTTATTCTGAGGTTAAGGCTGAAGGTTATGTTTATTTTAATGTGTTTTGTATGGTAAGATGTCCAGTTTAAATAGAGATGAGCACCTGTGGGTTTGCTGCATGTATCTGTTTCAATTTATATTGGGAAATGGTAATCAAAGCTGGAAATACGGGAATCATCTATGGTGCTATTACAGGTGTATTTAAATGGTAGGGTGAACAGTGTTAATATAGTTAGGAAATGGTTTTGTCCAAAATCCTACAAATATCATTAACAAACTCCCACCAAACCAGGGATTAATGTCATGTATAAAGCAGGAAAATACGGTCTGTTCAGTGTGTCACAGCTTTTCAAATGAGCCCACTTGTAGGTTTGCTGATCCTTTGCTTTCATGGGTTCAAATCTGCCCTGTCTCAGCTGGGATCTAGTTACTGTGTGTCAACTGGGCTTGCCTTGCTGATGAGCTTAGTGGAAAAAGTGAACGGTATACAGCTGATCAAGAGAGGCCAGAGGCAAAGCAAGCGTCCAGGTTACAGGCAGTGTAAACAGGGCTCGTCTAGGTTTTGAAAATAAGCAAATGTAAATTAGAGTAAAATACAATAAAAATAAAGAATTATGGTGACATTAAGGTTTTAATCTTGACATTTATTTTTTAAATTGAATAACATGAACTGATTAATCATGTATGATATGAGATTGCAGTAATATACTGTGAAATACAAGAAAAAGGAGGTACAAGACAGTTGAATGACAAAAATAACAAAGTACAATGTCAAAAGCAGGGACAGTATCCACTATACCTGTATATAACCATACAATGCTAGTGATGTACAATGCAGCATTACCATTAGTGCCTGTTATTATTCATAGCAAACTTAGATGAACATTCATGGTTATACCAGAGTCAAATTTCTCACAAGCATCTTTTTACAATATCTCTAGATTTTTCTTGGTTTACCTGGGAAAATACTGTTCAAAATCTGTAGCTTGTTGGAATACTTGCGCCACAATCTTAGTATGTAGTCCTCCCAGCGAATCATCTTGCCCAAAATCAGCATGACTGGGATTGTGGGGAGCCCAATGAGAAGGAACAGAGGATCCGCCCTCTCCATGACATCAAGGCCTTCTTTGTGTCCTACCACCTGGGGGACAAGTATCAACTCAACACACAAGCTCCACTCTCTGCTAAACCCCTTTCCCCACCTCTAGGTATTTGCTAAATACACGAGACGGCTTTCTCTGCAAAAGTGGACACGCTAAAGAAAATACAAATAAAAAGAATAACAGTTTGTTAAGTGAGAATCAGTTTTGTAAAACACTGCACACAATACTAAGGCTCTCCCATCACATTTAAATAATAGACATATTTGTCTAGGTTAGCTCCAATCTTGCATTACTTTACCTAAATTATCACTGAGTCGTCCAAGATTAGTCTGTCTGTGAAACTAGCCGATTGAGTTTAGTGATGACTGAGAAAAAATTCTAATCTTTTAGGATTGTAGCCTGGCAAAGTTTCTCATCATCTCACCATACATGGTCTGCCAATAATATTCCCATCACAAGACGCACCTTGGTATATCACACTGTACAGTATATCATGCCTGAAACCTGTATTTTGTCACTAAAGATTTTATCAGGACGGTGTAAAGCTGTAATTTTTAAATGTGGCACACCAAAGGACAAAGCACTATATTTACTGTGACACTGAATTTATATAATATAAAATAAGAAATATAGCAAATTAAGTAATATAGATGCTGTGCTTGGTTTGGTAGTGTAGGTCCCTGCAGTTACTGCAGATTGAGACAGGTCTGCTTTGAACAAAGCAGATTTGTTTTTATAATTAGAGGAGTTGGTGTCTTACAATATGCCATTGCCGGGAATTAGAGCAAGATGGTGAAACAGCACCACTTATTAAGGTAATTCTTTGTGTGCCAAGAATAACAAGTTACAAGACTGATGTGGATGAAGATCTTCAATATAATATATATATATATATATATATACACACACACACACACACACACACACACACACACACACACACAGTACATGTTCTGAATAAATTGTGCTGCAACAAGTCCGAGAGAGAGTTGTCATGATTTAGAATTATTTATTTATTTATTTATTTATTTATATTATTATTATATCCAATTATTTTTAGGCTCAGCACATCGCTACCACCACTGCGCTGACTCGGGAGCGGCGAAGATGAACACACGCTGTCCTCTGTAGCATGCGCCATCAGCTGACCGCTTTTTTTCACAGTGCAGATTCGCCATGCAGCCACCTCAGAGCTACAGCGTCAGAGGACAACACAGCTCTGGGCAACTTACAGGCAAGCCCACAGGTCCCCAGCCAGACTATAGAGGACACTGGAGTGCGGCAAGCCGAGGAAACCTTGGCCGACCTAAGCCCTCTTCCCTCCAGGCAGTGCTCGGCCAATTGTGCACTGCCCCCTAGGAGCTTCCGTCTACGGTTGGTAATAAAATAGCCTGGACTCGAACCGGCAACCTCCAGTTATATAGGGCGCATCCTGCACTCCACTCAGAATGCCTTTACCAGATGCACCACTCGTGAGTCCCTGTATGATTTTGAATCCTTATGCAAGTATTTTATAAAGAATCTGCCATAATAGATCCGTCATTAACAGGAGTTATTATTTATGTGTCATGCGAGATTGCAACATCAGTCAAGGATGTTTTGCAAAGGAACTGCACAGTGGGTGGTTAATTAAAGGTGTTTGTACGTTCTTAGTTTCAGTTGTATGTGATCTGGGATGACTGATGGCCTTAAATCTACTCATTCATTGATTAACCTTGTAATTTTGGCTCATTAGTGTCACATTTGGAATCCTAAAAGGACAAGAACAAATATACATTATACTCAAATTATCCAGCAGAATCCCTCGTTTCAATCCATTGTCCTTAATGCTTCTCTCTGCTGCTTATTATTTTGAAAGGAGACGCCTGAATGCCTGGTAAACAGGATGTTGCACATAATGAAATGAGGCTTGCTTCAAAAGATTCTAAAAATAAGACATGCCCTAGTTTTGTGGAAAAAAGGAATACTTGAATTATTGTGTGATTCAGATACACTCATCCACAGTCCTCTGATGGCTGGTAACCAAACAGCAGGAGTGCACAGACTTTCCTGGTGATCTTGCCTAATAAAAATATTCATTACGAAGTGTGAGTGTTTGTGCAAGTGTGACTAACCAATGACAGGGTGCACTTTATTTTTGAAAAACACTACAAAACATGTCAGTTACGTACGTAACATATATACATTTGGATGCTCTCGATAATGAACAAACCAATGTTTTTAAGAAGCTTCCTTGTAACTGGACCAGAGGTTCTCTAGAAGCCTATTTTATTTAATTTATTTTTGCATCTATTGCTATGTGTAAAACATACCTGCATGACTGTAACGGCACCGTAGGTCACTGCTGTCCAGTAGATTGACCCCACCATAATCCCTGCTGCAGCAAAGGGACAGGCTTTGGAGATCAGACGGTCTGCAAGGTCCAGGACATACACTACAGGACCTAGGAGAGGGCGAAAAAAATAAATAAAACTTTGTTGGACCTGCAATTGGTTTATGGGACTATATTTTTGCAAACCCAAAGTAGAATGATATAGTAACAGATGTGCCTTGATCTTTCCTTATCCAATTAAACAGTCCAACTAGTGTTTGCCAGATGCAATAATTCAGAAAACTACCAATACAAGACTGGACTGGTAATCCTAAACAAGGTGCTCACAAATCATGAAAGTCACTGGAGTCACAAAGCTGCCCTTGGAATTTCATTTTGAATACTATAATCACAGAGGATGTTTCAGTGTTGACGATTTTAAAAGGATTTAATGTAGTTGGTAGCCCAATCATGACAGACCTACCACAGATACTGCTATTATTGAGACCATTACACAGAGTTGGGGCAATGTTGAAAATCTCTGAAATAATTTTAAAAAATCATGATAATTGCAATTATCCTGCAGTTTGCTCATTTAGATTCAGTTGGTTATATAAATATAAAATACAGTAGTCCCTCACTAAACCAAGGCCAGGTTACGTGGGATAATTAAGTGTCTGGTTTACAGTATACTGACAGTAAAATCAAATGAATACCCAGTGCATTGTTTTACTTTAGATTATAGGCTACCGTAAATAATAAAGGTAACACACAAAATAAATCCTCATTAGGGCAGGAGTGCCGGCTGCGTCAATACACTACTATTAACTAACTAACTAGTACTAATTCAATATTATTAGAACAGATGGAACACTTAATTACTTGTGGAATAATTTGCAAAAAAAAATTCAGCTGTCATTGCAAATCGCTGCAATTAATACAATATCGTACATTTCCAATAACTCAGTAATTCTATTGATAATGCTATTTTTTTATTGTCACTTCTGTTCGATACGATATTACTGAGTTATCGTAAATCATCCCAACCCTACCATTACATTATAGAAGCTTAAATAAACTATAGAACACTCAGCAGATTGTACCGTATCCTCGATCAGGCAAGGTTACTGTATGGACCATTAGCTAAATGAATGCATTTCATTCCATCCAGCAGAGGTCTCAAGCAGCCTGTACTGCTAATAACGCCTGCCAATCTGTTTGCTTCCCTTGCAAGCTAGAAGTCCAAAAAATGCATTCTCTCAAAAGAACCAGAACATACTTTAATATTGACAATTCCCGAGCTACAGATAGCAATGCTTTTCTTAATGCATCACCCTGACTGTTAATAACTACAATGTTTTCATTTGCCTTGTTACAAAAAATACATTGCTATACCCTTGCAGGAATTACTACTACATGGTTTTTAACTGATGTTAGTTAATTATTATGATGATTTGAACGAAGCTTTAAAATGCACAGCAGCTTGATACATTCCTCTCAAGTGTTTTTATGACATTAATTAGATATTGTGTTTGTTACTTATACACAGTACCTACTGGCCTACTGTATTACAGTTTATAAATAACATCAACATTCTAGAGCTACCTCACATAACTAGGTAGACAAGCAATTAAAGTACAGGTTTAATATTAGGAACCCATCATAATGTAACCTAAAATACAAAAATACTGTCCTATTCCCACATTTTCATCTCAGATTTAATTTACAAGCTGTAACACTTTTACTTCTAGGTCAGTCTCCAGGCATGCATCTTGGGTTCAAAGAGAACAGAATTAACCTAGTGGGCATCTATCAAAACCTTTTATTTTTTATTTTTTTACTTAATGGGGTTTCATTTTTTATATGGATTCTGAATAAAGCATACGTGGCTTTACGCAAAGGTGATCATCTTTATATGGTTTTTACTGTCTACAATGCATGTCATTTTTTTGTTGTTGTGTGCAGCAAAAATCTGAAAGTGCAAAAAGCTTGGTTATCTGAATTTTGTTTCACTCATTAGCGGCTGGAAATCCATCTGGATGCTAAGTGGCCACAAACTAAATGATTATTCCCTGCACTTAAGCCACTGTTTCAACTTTACAGCTTCAATGAAAATACCAAATCTGAGCAGAACAGTAACCTTGTACTGCAGTCTAATAAATTACAACAGGAACACAGGCAAGCTTAGCTCTGGCAAGACAGTCCGCCTTCCAGCAATGAGTCCTTTGCCGTTCAGTGTTAAAAGCAACTGCATCAATTTTCTGACTGAAATTTGACAACTGTAGATACCTATGGTGCATTAAGTATTTGCTTTGAGCAAGAAAAGAGAAGGGGGGGGGGGGGTTCATGTAATGTAATGTGTTTGGGGGAAAAGACATTTGAAAGAATCAACCATATTTCATTATTGTGTTATTCTTATCACAAACCTAAGACAATATATTTATTGTACTGAAGGATCATTCATTTCAGGTAAGTAATGATCTTATGATGTTGATCCATTGGAGGTGGTGGAAAACAACACTGCTGTTCTTTAAACTATTAAAAAAAGAGGGGTACCTTGAGAATACTAACATCTCCAACAATGCCTGTGAGTCTTTTTAGTGTATTTTTGTCTTTACATACAAGTAAAATTACAGATTTGGTCCTACTTTAATATTTTAATGATGATGGTATTAAGATGCACCATTGACTGTTTAGGTTAAGTGAACAGCCCTCCATTCCTTCTCTTAACACTGTGTTTGGCACAACAGAACTTGAGTTGATAGTTGATAGAAGTCATGCAGTGATCAGCAGTGTGCTACTGTACAGTTATGCTATTCATTGTCATTGATTCAGACGCAGCAGTATTTGCTTTGGTACTGCAGTAGGAAGTGACCCCAGCGCTCTACTCGCTCACACTGGACCAGGACAAAATCATTATCAATTGTTGTGACAACAGTTATGCAAGCAGTTGACATAAAACAGGAAAACCAGTTCTAGTTTATTTTTTGTGTATGTTTTGTATTTAGCTTTTCATAGATTAGTTTAAAAAGACAAAAAACATACAATTCATTCAACTAGATTTTTATATATGCTTCACTGAAACTTGCTAGTCAAGGGCTACAACTCCAGTTATACTGACAGCATATATTTTAATGCTTAGGTTTAGTGGAAAGAGTGAGAATTAAAGTGTCACCCCTTTATTAATTTTTTTTAACACGTGTTTTGTCTTTTGTTTCTTGATGTTTCTTTTTTTTTAACTTATTTTTGTATTAATACACCAGGCTTTTATCAGCATCTAGTAGAGTTGCCACCTCCGGGAATTGGCATTGGTGTCTGGGTGGCAGGAATTAACAAACCCAGATGCCTTAATGTCCGGTTTTAAGTCAAAAGCATAGGAAACGCCAACCTTTCTTTTATATCTTCTTTGACATACCGTATAAAGGGGCATTTTGGAGTGGAATTTATTTGAACTTTATTGGTGGTTTGGATTAGATCACCAATAATACTTCCACCAATCAGAGCTTGGCATGCAAGCCCGTCCTCCGACAGACTGGTGGTAGAAGTGCACGCTGGACAAGGGAAAGAATGATGTCAAAGTGAATATGAGAATGACAGTGAGCGAGGAAGCCAATTTGCTTAAAAAAATTTAAAGCAGACCGGTCATTTCCATGAATGGATTTAGGAAATCTGGAATTTATTATAGCTACTATTTTTCTAGCTTGCAAGTTCGATTACTAGAAACATCAAGGGCGCAATACTGTGTATACTGCATGATTATTGCTTGGATGGTATTGTGTTACACTGTATTACAGTATACTGCAGTTCTGATAGACCTAGTCTGTGAAAAAGGTGACACCCCAAGTTTGTTTGTGTGGTGTGCCGATTGGTTCCTGATCTCCCTGGGTAACACAGGGGCAGGTAAGTCTGTGAAGAAACTAAACAAAACAAAAAAACGTAACAAAAGAATCATACTAAGCGTAGCATCACCTGTTTTATACAGAATATCTCTCTCATTAGTGAAATTAGACTCCTATTGAATGTATTTTTTTTTTATTTTTTAATACATACGTATATATTTACACATCATTTAATTAAAAAAAAAAAGTTTTTGGTATATGAATGCTGAATGTATACATTACCAGGGCCTGAAAATGTATCAATTCACCTCAACCCGATAAATGCTGTGTCGCAAGTATAGCAACGTACACATGTGAGATTTAAAATCTTTTTACTCAGGCACTGCAAGAGACAACAATCCGGGGCCTAACTGGAAGGCGCAGGCATGTGTACTGTGGTAACCAAGGAGACTACAGGGCTTGAGGTCCCAAAAAACAACCAGTTGATCGGAAATTTGCGGGTTCTGCGAAGCACATCTATATATATGTAAAGCGCATCGGACAAATAAGCGGTCCTTCATTGTGTCAGTAGCATACTTTTCAAAAAAAAATTTTCTATGTACCCCGTGTAGCCGGGAGCTGTCCTGTGGCCATCAAGGAGGAAAAAAAAGATGTTCCCTTTCAATTCGAAGACAACCACCAGACATTATGTATGGGATATGCCTGCCCATTAGGATATGCCTGCCGATAGGCCCCATCTTGTGTGACTGCACAGTTAGGGTAGGCACAGTTGCATAGCTTCCCCCTGGTGCTTCAGTACCGCGGCGCACGCATAGCCCTTGGTACTTCGGTATCTTGGTGCGCAAGGTGCTCACTGCACGTGGCACATGGTGCCCTGTGCTAAAGCTTCAGTGCACAAACACAATGCCGCACGGTACTCAGTGCTCGGTGCCCACTGCTACAGCGCTAGTGCACAAATGCATGGTGATGCACAGTACACGGTGCTCGTAGTGCTACGGTACTCGGTGCCGACTGCTACACTAGTGCACGGGCATGCGGGGCCCACGGTATACACGGTGCCCTCCGCTACAGCGTTGGTGCGTGAATGCACGGCGCCGCACTATTTAATCAGTGGTTGAGAACTTGTTACAGCCAGTGCAAGCAGTGTTCTGTGCACAGCAGATGCAGAACACCGAACTGATGTCAGGGAAGTCGGGGTACCACCCCTGTACAGCCTGCAAGGCAAAGACCCCACAGGAGGATAAGCATATCCTTTGTGTGTGGTGCTTAGGCCTCCAACATGCCACCTTGGCCCTCGAGGGAGAGATGGCCTGCAGCATCTGTGTGGCTTTTCAGCCCCGAGTAAGGGAGAATAGGTTGGGGAGGACCACGAGGGCAAGTTCTGCATCCTTGGTGGTCGGAATGTCGGTGCCTCTTGGAGCCCAAGAGACCCTTCCTCCATGAACTGTCCCAGGACCCCCTGCTGGACATCCCCGACGCACAGGCCCCCCGTAGTTATTCTCCACCTCTGCAGACGAGAAGGGTGAAGCGTTCGAAGCAGACGAGGGACATTATGGACCTCAAAGCCCAGATCCTGGAGCTCCCCCCCACCAAAGTAGACTCCACCATTGCGGCCCTGGTTAAGGCCCCGCCGGGTTGGCCAGAGACCAGGCGTGCCAGAACCCTCAGTGCAGGGTTACAGAAACACACCTGAACGCACATTACGGGAGCATTGAAGTGGGCAGCGGACCTCTTCTCGAGGGAGAGTCCCCTTCCATGGCGATTCCACCCTCAGGTAGTGGAGTGCATTTGGGAACTATTTGGAAGGGCAAAGGTCGATCTCTTCGCTTCGGCAGAGACGATACATTGCACCCTGTGGTACTCCCTCCATGGCTTAGACGGTCCACTCTGTGCAGGAATGGCCCAAAGCATTTTTATACGCTTTCCCTGGTTAGCGCTAGGGCTTTCAGATGCTATTTTGGGTACTTTGCAGAACACTAGGGCAGACTCCACTACGTCTTTGTACACCTACAAGTGGAGGTATTTTCAAGCTTGGTGTCTGGCTGGAAGCCATGATTCAATCTCTTGCCCTACGCCAGTTATCTTACAGTTTTTACAATAACTTTGAAGGTGAACTTAGCAGCTATTTCTGCATGCCATGCCTCCATAGATTCGGTGTCTCCGGGTATGCATTTTTTGGCTACCTGATTTCTTAAAGGTGTTCTGCGAATACACCGTCCCAGGATGACTGTTCTCCCTGAATGGAGCTTTAATATTGTACTGGAGGCTCACACGAAAGCCCCGTTTGAGCAAATACACTCCATACAGCATTCTTCGTGGCAATCACTTCCTCTAAGTGGATCAGTGAGCTGCAGGCGCTGCCCGTGCACAGCTCCTGTTTGTGTATTTAGGACAATGGCAGCAGTGTGGCTCTGTGCACCAACCCTGCTTTCCTCCCCAAGGTGATCACAGCCTTTCACAACAGGAGTCCTCCCACCCACCTGTTTGCTTTAACGAAGGATGAGAGATTGAATTTCCTCTGCCCAGTGTGGGCATTGAGATGCTACTTGCCCCGACCTAGGGTAGCCGCACACTCCATTAGAGGGCTGGCTACATCTTGGGCCCTCTTCAGAGGCGCCTCGCTGTCCAATATTTGTACTGCGGCTAGCTGGGCTACACTGCATACTTTCTCCAGCTTATACCGCCTTAACCACTCCTCCCTCGCGACGGCTCTAGTATACATTATCCCATACATAACGTCATTGGTGGTCGTCTTCAAATTGAAAAGGAACGTGGGATTACCTATCATAACCCTGGTTCCCTGAAAGAGACGGCTACCACCAACTGCGAGCTCGCATCGGTTGCCCTCACGGGTTCGACGGAAAATAGAAATGGCTTCCTCAAGATGATTGTTTTAATCCCTCGGTGGACGGGACCGAGCACGTCATCCCAAGAAGGGGTCTATCGGCAGCTCTGGTATAGAAAACTCAGCAATTACTTGCCCAATGGGCAGGCATATCCCACATATAATGTCGTTGGTGTCAATCTTCTCTTTCCGGGAACTAGGGTTACGGTAAGTAACCTAACATTACTCGTCATCTGGAAAGTGAAACACACCGCGCAAACAGCAGAGCAGTGTCGTCATAGCAACAAATTCTTTTTGGACGAGTTTCGAATCCCCTCACCAGTAAATTACGTATGTTTAAATATTATTAGTTGTAGTAGTAGTAGTTATTTGTATCATATTTATAACATGCATGTGGAAATATTACATTAAGTGTTTCATATGCAATATTAAGCAGTGTACACTTTAAAATAAACTATTAAGTGCTGGTTGGATTAAAAACCTGGATCAGAGAGAGGCCCTGTCTCAAGCAACGACACAGCACTCCAGCTGGAAAGTCTCACTTTGGGACTGGAAGTTTACTCTTTAGGATAGTCAACCCTTGGCATCTCTGCATTTATGGATTTGTCAGAAAGTCTTCTATAATATGCCAGCAAGCCAGCATAACAACATGAAACAGAGCAATGCCTATGATCTATCTAATGACTACTATCTTTTTTTTTTTTTTTTTTTTTTTTTTTATAAAATAATTACTTTTATTATAAACAATGATAGGTGTGTGTGTGTGTGTATATATATATATATATATATATATATATATATATATATATATATATATATATATATATATATATACACACACACACACACACACAAACACACATATACATACACACACACATATATTATCTCTATCTATCGAGCATCAAAAGAAACTTATCACTATTATAACACATTTCTAATAAGGTATATAAATGATGGACATTGACAATATTTTTGGTTTCTTTTTAAATCACTCGATCATTCATCCTTGACCATGACACACTTGAGTGACAACTTAATCACCTAATTAGTGAGACAGTTGATTGGACACTGGATATGGAGTGATTTCAGCTGTTGAATTGCAAGCTTGAATAAAAGCAAAGAAAAATCACAGAAAAAAAAAAAAAAAAAAATATGCCATGCCTGTCAAGAGAGCACAGCCTTCGTGCAATCAGCATGTTGGAGGCTGGACTAGGGCAGCGTACTGTGGCTCGCCGTCTTGGGTGCTCACAGCCAGCAATTTCAAACCTGGCGAGATGGTATAACCAGACACAAGCTGTCAATGACAGGCCACGCAGAAGAAGAGTCATACACCTGCCCAAGATTGACAGATCATTTTGCAGCATCTTTGTGATGTAAATTGTAAAAAGCGCAATAAAAAGTCACTGCACCTGCTCTGAAACAGAGTTTATCATTTTTTCGATCACATCTAGTGAATGTTATCCAAGTATAAGAGATACGTTTCTTCTGATGCTCAAATATAAGTGCTAAGTTTCTTTTGATGCTCAGTATATCAAATTAAAAAACTACAATGCAGCTGTGTTATTATTACCCATGACACTGAGCCTTTTCTTTATGCATTATCCCCCCCCCCAGTTATTTTTTTGGATTAAAAATGTGACTATTATTATTTTATCCCCCCCCCCCCAAACTTGGCTAATCTGCTAGTAATCTTATTTACTGCTTATATATATTCAAATCATATACACTTAGGAATTATATATATATAATATATATATATATATGCGCGCGCGTAACATTATATATATATATAGATATCACACACATCGCGCAGCACAACACATATATATCCGTTGTCAATACACACACAGCACACATTAAGGCAACAGCAAAATTGTTCAACCTATACTGAGGCAATATATTGCTATTAATATGATATATTATAGATATATATATATTAGTATATATATATATATATATATATATTATATTATATATAGTATATATATATATATATATATATATATATATATATATATATATATATATATATATATATATATATATATATATATATATATATATATATATATATATATATACTATATTATATATATATATATTGACCAGTGCCTTGCAAAAAGTATTCAGACCCCTGACCAATTCTCTTATATTGAAACACTGAAACTCAGAATCAATTATTGTAAGGTGACATTGGTTTTATGTTGGGAAATATTTTTAAGAAAAAAAAAAAAAAAAAAAAATCTTACTTAAAGTATTCATATTTTGTGCTGTGAAGCTCCCAGGTTTGCACCGATGAAAGAAATTGCCCTTTGAGGTACAATTACCTTCCATTGGCCTCCAACACTGAAGCATTAAAGTTGCTGTGATTTCTGGATAAAAATGCCAGATGCTCAGTGTTTGTTATTTGAGTTGAGTTCAAATTGCCAAAATGAGTTGATTAAGAATCTGTATAAACAGCCATTTGAAAATTAGGGCTATGATTTTAATTAACGCAAGAACAGTGAAAGATACGACCGTGCCAGCCGCTTGAGTAATGAAGATCGCCTGGTTGCTATCGGCACGATTGAAGTGAGAGAAGTTGAGAGAAGTTGTGAGAAGTTGCCCGGAGAATGAGATGTTCTGCTTCAACAATCTTCCATTTACATCATAGCTCATCATTGGGCACATACATAATGTTATTTGAATGGTGAGCAGATAGGTTTGTTGATTGTTTGAGTAGTATTGTTCCTATAAAACACTGAGCTCAAGTCATGCGATTTCATAAAAATGCCAGATGCTCAGTGTTTGTTATTTAAGTTGAGTTCAAATTGCCAAAATGAGTTGATTAAGAATCTGTAAACAGCCATTTGAAAAGCTATGATTTTAATTAACGCAAGAACAGTGAAAGATACGACCGTGCCCCGCTTGAATTATGAAGATCGCCTGGTTGCTATCGGCACGATTGAAGTGATAGAAGTTGAAGAATTGTTAGATTGCCCGTAGTAGAGCAGACTAGTCCAGAGGAAACCAAAAATATATTATTTTAATTAACGCAAGAGAAAACAGGAAACCAGCTCTGAGGGACAGGCCACGTCCTAGAAGGCAGAGGCCCAAGACCGTTATGGTGACTGTTGCGCTGGTGAAGCCAACCGGTTGGGCAACCGCGACCAGCCAACCTTCGCCAGCTGGCTGCAGCTGCACAGGAAGAGTGGAGGAACATCCCACAGCAGTCAATCCAGACAATAAAGCCTTTTGGTTATAATGCTCATACTGTGCATCCTAAGACCTGCATTACAATGAGGAAGCACTGTATTAGCATTTTCCAATCTCAGGGAATGACCAGGGACATATGGGGTCAGCAGATCTTGAAGACAAGAAGGTCCAAGACCATAAAAGGCCTTATTGGTAATAAGAAATTTAAAATAATAACAAAAATATTATTAATAATACCATTAGTAATAAAACAAATGAATGAGATGCATATAGTAATTGTATCAATTAAATATGTGATTAAAACCAACATTAACTAAGATAAATTTGTATTATACACCAAAATCTAGTCAAATAATTTGACACGCACTCAAGGTATGCAACTGATTACTATACTTCAGTACTGTACTACTGTACTGGATTTGGCTAATGCATATGGTTCAGTGCCACATGAACTACTTTGGGCAGCATTTGATTTTTTTCAGCGTACTGAAACAATTTACTGAAAGCCTACTTTGGAGAGTTGAAATTTAGTTTTCAACTTCAGAATTCATCACTACATGGCAATGCCTAGAAGTCTGAATAATGGCAGGATGTACCATTTATCCACTGGCTTTTACCATGGCAATGGAAGTAATTATTAGGGCATCAAAATGGGTAGTGGGAGGAGAGCGCTTGGCTTCTAGAATGTGACTACCACCAATTCAAGCATACATGGATGACCTGAGAACAATGACTATAGTAGCCTGCATCTAATCGGTTATTGGGCAAATTAACCAATAACATTGAATGGGCAAGGATGAAATTCAAGCCCACTAAATCAAGGAGCATCTCTATAATTAAAAGGTAAAGTAGTAGATAAAAGGTTCTACATTAATGGTGACGCAATACAAACAGTGTCCGAGAAGCCAGTGAAAAGTCTAGGGAGATGGTACAATGGGGATCTAAAGGATAAAGTTCGTGTGCGAGAAGTTAGACAACAAGCAGTGGAAGGGTTGAAGAGCATAGACAGCAGCGCTTTACCAGGCAAACAAACTCTGGTGCTTTCAGTTTGGTCTACTGCAAAGACTGCTATGGCCACTGACAGTGTACGAGGTTTCATTGACAACAGTCGAGAAGCTGGAAGCTTTAATCAGTTCATACGTCAGGAAATGGCTGGGAGTTCCACGCTGCCTCAGTAGAGTGGAACTTTATGGTAAAGGAATACTGCAGCTACCATTCTCTGCTCTAACCAAGGAATTTAAGGCGCCAAAGTCAGACTGGAAATGACATTAGTAAAATAACAAATGCGTAAGGCAGCACCTGTGTTGAAAACTAGAAGAAAATGGGCGGCAAAGCTGTGGAATGCTAAGGCTGCCCTTCGAATCAGAGATATTATGGGGCAAGTTCAGCATGGAACAGGGAGTCTTGGTCTCAGTTCAGCTCTTCCTATATGGCAAAAGGCAACCCCAGCTCAACAGAGGAAGCTGGTAGTCAATGAGGTGCAAAAGCAGGAGGAGAGGATCAGGTGTGTAAAGGCAGTTTCCCAGGCCAAGCAGGGAGATTGGACGAGATGGGAGAGTGTGGAACACCACAAGATCTGCTGGAAAGACCTATGGACAATGGAACAGAGCAGGATTAGTTTCCTCATTAGATCAGCATATGATGTTCTCCCATCACCACAGAACCTAAATCTCTGGATGGGTGAGGATCCCTCATGTCCTTTGTATTCATCACCTACAACATTAAGGCACATTTTGACAGGATGTAAGGTAGGTCTTAGTCAACGATGGTTTACTTGGCGCCATGACCAGGTGCTACGATATCTGGCCTTAGCATTGGAAGAAAAACCTGACCAATTCCATCAATCCATTATACACAAAAGACAATATTCCTCTGTCCAGGAGAGCAACCACCAAAAAAAGGTGTTAAAACCAAGCCTCGCCGAGGACAACTGGAAGCTGCTAGAGACTGGAAGATGCTGGCAGATGTTGGTCAATGGCTTATTTTTCCACCCGAGATTGCCGCCACTAATCTTCAACCAGACATTGTCTTGTGGTCTGGATCAACACGCCTTGTTCCTCTGGTAGAGTTAACAGTGCCATGGGAGGATGCTGTGGATGAGGCGTATGAGAGGAAGAAACTTCAGTATGCTCAACTAGCTGCTGAAGCGGAACAGCGAGGATGGAGAGTCCGAGTTTACCCAGTGGAGGTGGGTTGTCAAGAATTTGTGGCACACTCTACAACTCTGTTTCTGATAAAGTAGTCAGTGGCTTTCAGTTGCCAGGAGTTGCGTCGCACAGTGAAGAACTTATCTGAAGCAGCAGAAAGGAACAGCAACTGGCAGTGGTTGAAACAGAAAGATTCTGTATGGGGATCTCAAGCACAATAAAAAGAAAGCAATGTTGATGTACGGGAAAGTATGCTAGGCTGAGCCGAGTAGGGGCGTGATGCTGGGACGCCAGAATCACTGTTGAGCCCTCTTGAGGTGTCGTGGGCTAGTCGACAAAGAAGGTGCCCACTTGAAGACCACGGAGGTGTACTCTACTTAGCTCAACCAGATGGTTGTCATGCTGATGCACTAGGGAGACCGCACTGTGGTTGATCCTTGGAGCCAGCATCTCAGCCATTGTGTGTGCTGATGCGCTGGGGAGGCAAAAATAAGATGATCTCTGGAGCCAGCATTACACTTTAGCCATCAACACCAGGAAGAAGGATATCTACATCAACAGATGGAAAGAAACGCAAATGGATGGAGATGCAGATGGATCACATTAGTTTACTGTAAAGCTACGTATTAGTTGGTGCTTATCTTGGCGAGAGCCGAGTTCAAATCAGCATGAAGTTTTAACATCTACTCTCATGTAATGGAAATCAAATACTGGTATGACCAAAAATAATCTGATATGAACAATACAAATAGCCATTTTGCAATAATATCATATCGCTATGACACACATACATTTTGACATAGAGAAACATGTCAGTAACATGCAGTATGTTATTAAGCTATTAGTAAGTTATTAGATTCTGGGCATTTGTTGGTGCCTGTCCGTGTATGTCACACTTACAGTACAATACATTTAACTATTAAGCACTCAAGTGCTAAATTTAAAGATATTTAAAGAAACTTAAGTTCATTGAATAACGTTTTGACTAAGTTTTTTTGAAGACACTAAAATGACTTCTAGTCGAATGTATGTCACTGACGAGAAATTTGTAATTGTTTGAGTTTATTAGGTTTATTTTTAAATGTACATATGTACTGTGGATGTAGGTTAAGACTTTTGCATTTAAAAGCTGTGGAGGGGGATGTATCTTACTGGTATAATTGTTAATGCCTCACGTTACATTAGGGTATTTCTTTGGCCTTAAGTTTAAACTTCTTGGTTGGGTGCTTCACAAGGGACAGTAGTTGTGAAGTCAAGCCTGCCAATGTGCTCTTCTGTTTAGGAGACAGCTAGGTGGTTAGCAGCAGAAAAAACCATGTGAAAAGGGGTTGTGGAAATGATAACACACTATGACAAGACAAATACACCTAAATGAAATCTGAATCACACGGATGTGCCAGGCAGCGCTGATTGACAAAGAAATGTGTGACCTAGCTGTGATATGAATCAGTCGTCATATACTAAATCAACCAGTCATAAAAAATAATTAACCATATGGGACTGAGTAAGCAGATTAGATTAACCAAGCATGCCATGTCCTGTAAAAAAAAAGTCAAGATTTGTTTTGGATTCCTAGGCTTGTGAAATTCTCAACATTTACAAAACCCAAATATTTTGAATGATCTAACCCCATACACGACAGATAGAATACTACAGAAAAACATAGCCAAATTCACATTCACTGAAATTATTTACTAAAAGACAGCATGTTAGCCAGGTTTTTTTTTTGTTTGTTTTTTAAACAACTGCTTTACAAAGATTTTTGCTGTTGGAGTATAGGTTGTGATACACACATATTGTTATATCTGCTTGCAAGGTCAGAACTACAGCGTGTAGAGGACAACGCAGCTCTGGGCAGCTTAAAGACAAGCCCGCAGGCGCCTGGCCAGACCACTGGGATCGCTGGTCCACTGAGGACACCCTGGCTGACCTAAGCACCCCCCCCTCCCCCTCCTCCCTCGGCCAATAATGAGCCGCCCCTGGGAGCTCCCGTCCACGGTTGGCAGTGGAAAAGCCTGGAATCGAATTGGCGACATCCAGGATATAGGGCACATCCAGCACTCCACGCCGAGTGCCTTTATCGGATGCGCCACTCAGGAGCCCACAAACAATGCAATTGTTCTTGTTTCTGAAAACTTAAAAGGACATCGCCTTTCAATCGCATTGCTTCCCAAATTAAAATAATAACAATTGAAAACCCAGGATGTGATTTTAGATACTTCAGTTGATCATTATGTAATCAACAGCTCTAAACCTGCAAAGATTAGAGAAATAAAGTACTCTTAAATGTCATATCCTTATTGAGCACTGTTGGAACAAAATATGTTAAAGTGCAGCAGCAGTGAGGGAAACAGTTGTCTGTCATCTTTGGTGTGAAAAGGAAATGATCTTTACTGTAGTAGATGGCTCACACTGGAGCCCAGCCCATCCCCAGCACCGTATCAGTATCAGTCTCCATATTCCTGAAGAGGAACTGTGCTCTGCCAAAAAAAGTATGGTACAATACAGGTAATACAAAAGTTATTCATATCAAGTTTCTTATAATAGGGAAATAACTTAGTCAAACCCCACTATTTTCTTACAGCTAGATCATTTGATTTATCAAACAGATTTTCATTTTGAAACGGATGAAAGCCATTTATCCTCTGTAAGCACAACTCACAACTTTACTTATTTGCAGATGAGCACGTATGTCAGCCTCATAGTCCAGGGGCCAAGCTCAAAAATTATTGTTTTGTGCCCCCTGAGAATAAAATGCAACTAAATAGCTCTAAAGACGGAAGTTTTTTTTTTTTTGTCAGAAACTAGACATGCTGTTGTTAATTAACCTTTTTTCTAAAACCTGCAAAACATAGAAACAACTGAAAGCATTAGTTAAAACAAAACATGACAATAGAGTAGAATACTGACTAATACAGTGCTGAAGATGAGAAGCTTCAAAAGAGCAAATAAGGCAATAAGACACTCACTGAGTACATTGAGATTCAATAACATCCACAGATAAAGACCTATGTCCTTTATTCTTATTCAACCATTTGAAACTACAACAAAACAGTACATGAAAGCAAAATACCTGCTGTTAACTGAAGACACAGCTGAGCTAAGATGTTAGAGTTATACTGTATTTAGGCTCCCCGAGTCAAAATCGATCCTAAGGCGGATAATGGATGGAATTCGTCCAGACAAAATCATTCCAAAGACTGCAACAGACATTAAGCCAACCAATGCTGACATTGGATATTACCTCTTGACCAATGAAGGCACTGACAGCATGATCCAAGTCCATAATAGGAATGAAAATAATAGCTTTGACAATGGCCAGTCCTGTGGCGGACACTAGATAACGCTTATTCAGTTCTGTCTTTGGACATTTCTTTCAGCATTGTATATTTAGCCTACCAATGCTAATGTTGGTTGAAGCTTACTGTACAGTCTCAGCATTTGACAGTTCCCTATGGATTTTAGGCATCATACAATGCTGACCGTAGCCTATTGCCTTGGTCTAATGCAAGTCAGCCTCCATTTACAAATGGACTGCACTGACAAAATGTATATGACTAATCAATCTAAATTATAAGTCATTAAAAGGTTGAATGATTGAGCATTGTTTATCACTTTGTATACAAAATTGCTTAACTGTTGACTACAGTAATTAAAAACATGTAATAGTATTATCATTTAAGAGATTTAGTCCAGAAAGCACAAATATGTTGCACCATGTGACTATTCACAGAATGGCTGGCTAAAACAATGACAGGTAACACCGCCAGTGCAAAAATATACTGTATTTTTAATTAAAATTTGTCAAGTAATTTCTGGCTGCATTTATATAAATAAAAAAATTCCTCCTATTATTTTTGTCAGCCAAATATGTGTGTGCCATATGAAGCAATTCATCACATGCTTGGAACCATTTAAAAATAAATCAAAATACAGTAGTAATCTCTTCCATAACACATTGTGGTTTAGAGTAGTTATTCAAGAACAGATACAGTGTTGTGAAATTGCAAAGAAAACAACAAGCAGGCTAACTGGGCAGCAGATTATTTAATTCCTATAGCAGCGATAGGCAAATACAAAGTGTTTCAAATGGTCAACTGTAAAAGCACACTGTTACTTCAAACCGTTCATAAAGAAAAGTATTTTTATCATTTTTATTAGAGGTCTACCCAAGTTATTTTTCGTGCTAGGTCAAACATTCAGATATATTTATATTCATACACTGCAATATGTGACTTCCTTTTTTTTGTTACATAAAAAACAAACAAACAAAAAACAACAACACACATAGAACAATTATTATTTAGTCATTCTGACCCAATTTTTTCTGAAAGAAGTGAAAGAATGGGCTTGATTTTCCACTGTGTGCAAAACAGACAGACGAACACTAAACAAGTACCGTGCGACTCACACACTAGTAGCATTTGTTATTATTACTTAATCCTCTCTCTCTCCTGTTCTACACTCTCAATCATGAGTGAAACACTGCCTCTTATGCAGCTGTATTGAGACTCGATTGCCAATCAATTATTCAATTGTAATCTCGGTACATCTGCATGTGAACTAATTGTGCTCCTGTGCTTCCATACTATACACACTTTATCAGCACATGGAGTGATTGTGCCATCCTTGTGTCTAAATACAAATACACATTTTACATCACTTGTGCTCCACACAGCCCCATTATATCCCTTGCAGCAATACCGATACACTAACATTAACACACCGCACGCAACATATAAACATAAAATACACACAGGGGCGGGCACACTGCCACATTCCTCCATTAACAAATAAATGGGAAATTTTAACTTGTTACATTTAGGGCTTTTATTGGGCTTCTTTATCGCAAAAGCTAATTTAAAGCAGGCACTGTACACATGTGTCGACTCACTGGCTGCAGCTCTCCTTCACTGTACAGTAACTCCTCCAGTAAAAAAAATACATTGGCTCTCAAAAGTATTCACCCCCACCCCCCCCTTGGACTTTTCCACATTTTATCGTGTTACAACATGGAATCAAAGTGGATTTAATTAGAAGTTTTTGCCAACGATCAACACAAAAAAGTCCATAATGTCAAAGTGAAAAATAAAATCTACAAATTGATCTAAATTAATTACAAATACAAAACAGAATAATTGATTGCATAAGTATTCACCCCCTCGAGTCAATATTTGGTAGAGGCATCTTTGGCAGCAATTACAGCCATGAGGCTATTTGGGTAAGTCTCTACAGCTTTGCACATCTAGACACTGCAATTTTTGCCCATTCTTCTTTACAAAATTGCTCAAGCTCTGTCAAGTTGGATGGGGACCTTTGGCGAACAGCAATTTTCAACTCTTTCCACATATTCTCAATTGGATTCAGGTCCAGGCTTTGACTGGGCCACTCCAGGACATTGACCTTTGTGTTTTTAAGCCACGCCAGTGTGGCTTTGGCTGTATGTTTGGGGTCATTGTCCTGCTGGAAGATGAATCTTCTCCCGTCCCAGGTCTCTTGCAGACTTCAGCAGGTTTTCCTCCAGGATTTCTCTGTACATTGCTGCATCCATTTTGCCCTCTATCTTCACGAGCTTTCCAGGCCCTGACGTAGAGAAGCATCCCCATAGCATGATGCTGCCACCACCATGCTTCACGGCAGGGATGGTGTTCTCAGGATGATGTGCGGTGTTAGGCTTCACCAAACATAGCGCTTAGTGTTGAGGACAAAACGCTCTATTTTGATCATCAGACCACAGAATCTTCTTCCACTTGGTCTCAAGAGTCTCCCACATGCCTTCTGGCAAACTCTAGCCAAGATTTGATATGAGTTTTTTTTCAACAATGGCTTTCTTTTTGCCACTCTCCCATAAATGGCAAGCTTTGTGAAGCACTCGGGCTATTGTTGCCATATGCACAGTGTCTCCCAGCTCAGCCGTGGAAGACTGTAACTCCTTTAGAGCTGCAATAGGCCTCTTGGTGGCCTCCCCGACTGGTGCTCTTCTCACCCGAATACTCAGTTTTTGAGGACAGCCTGTTCTAGACAGATTCAGTTGTGCCATATTCTCTCCATTTCTTAATAATGGACTTTACTGTGCTCCGGGGGATATTCAATGCCTTGGAAATGTTCTTATATCCTACCCGATTGGTGCTTTTGAAGAACCTTATTCCGGATTTGTTTTGAATGTTCATTTGTCTTCTTGATGTAGTTTTTGTTAAGAAATGTACTAACCAACTGTGGGACCTCCCAGAGACA
This sequence comes from Polyodon spathula, assembly GCF_017654505.1. Lineage (NCBI taxonomy): Eukaryota > Metazoa > Chordata > Actinopteri > Acipenseriformes > Polyodontidae > Polyodon > Polyodon spathula. The sequence goes on from NC_054543.1 coordinate 16,833,451, forward strand.
GGTGTATTTAACCTGAAATCATGTGACACACCTTAATTGCACACAGGTGGACTCCATTCAACTAATTATGTGACTTCTAAAGACAATTAGTTGCACCAGAGCTTATTTAGGTGTGTCATAGCAAAGGGGGTGAATACTTATGCAATCAATTATTTTCTGTTTTATATTTATAATTAATTTATAACAATTTGTAGATTTTATTTTTCACTTTGACATTATGGACTTTTTTTTGTGTTGATCAGTGGCAAAAACTCCTAATTAAATCCATTTTGATTCCATGTTGTAATACAACAAAATGTGGAAAAGTCCAAGGGAGGTGAATACTTTTGAGAGCCACTGTAATCAGGATTTTTTCTGATATTAACTTTTATCTTACTTAACACCAGACTGCAAGTCTGCATTTCCATAAAGCAAAACATTTATCATCATGAGAAAATGGGACATGGGTCTTTACCTTCCCTTTCCATTTAACTAGGACAACAAGTTAGAAAGAATAATCTTCTCTGTGTCACCGTATCCTGTGCTGTACAAATGAATGAATGTAAACTAGCACCCATAAATTTTAAACATGAAGAAACAGGAGTCACAGAAGGTAATGCAAACAGGATGATCACACAGTTTAGACAGCGTGTCAATTCTCAGAGCTCAAGAAATGCAAGCGTCTAGAGAACAAATTCCGCAGATTGTTCCATTGTCCATGTGTTAATATCTTAATAGTTGTATGTAACACCTATTAATGGCTGGTAAGATGTAGGACTGAATATTAATATGTGCAGGTTAACGGAATACAGTTTGCCCTTGAAAGTCGAGTGGAAAGAAATAGCCACTAATGATTTGCAGAATCGTGATCAAGCACTACACAAGTTAATTGTTTTTTTTTTTTTTTTTTTTTTTTTTCTTTTTTTTCATAAAAAAGATACAGCCAGAAGTGAAGTCATACTTTATCATGAGAAACCCTTCAACTCCCACTGGGTTCCAGAATTAAAAGGATTCAAATAATGGCAGCTGTATTTTCTTTTAGAATTGTGCGCTTATTGATCATTCAAACAGACAAAAAAAAAAAAAAAAAAAAAAAAACTGGCCTGCTGGAAACAATTTTAACAGCATCTAAGAGAAAATGGGTAGGAACAATATTTTTCTTTTCTGTTAGATTTCTTAATGGTGTAGAAGAGTTTCACAAATAACAAACTATTTAATTTATCAAAATAGAGCATGTACTACAATCTTCAAATGGTATCTATTGACCACTGCAATACATTTTGGTCTTTCCTTAGATTGCTGCTACAGTCAGTCAGTCAGTCTGTCTGGCTCTCTCTCTCTAAAAAGAACTGTATCAAACCTTAAGTTCATTTAAGATGTTCAGTTGGGTTCATAAACAACTAGGATTATTAGGCTTTTCATGGTAAATTATTTAAAATTAAATACCTGTATTTACGAGAAGGTGGGTTCTACCTTCAAGCACTATTTTAATAAAATGTATTTTGTGATTTGTTTGTCAATGATTCTGGTTAGATTTTCATCTGCTTTCTAACATCTTAAGCAAAACAAAATCCAGGACAGCAGGAACTAGGTCAGATTAAATGGCAACAGAAAATAGCTCTGCCTTTTCTATTACAGCAACTAGATTCATTTTTAACCAGAAAAAAGTCCCACTGAGATTAAAATCATTTTTCAAGGGAGACCTCATCAAGAAGGTGGTATATAATCACGTGTAAAAAAAGAAACAAAATATATATGAACCACCAATACAAACAAGTTAACCAAATTACAAAAACAATGTAATAATGAGATCCCAGATACTTAATAAATAAAGAAGGATGTTAAAAGGGTTCTCAGCGCAGTATATGGACTCGCTATTCAAAATGACAAGACAGAACAGGGAAACTGCTCAGACCACACCATGCTGGCCATCACGGTACAGTAGCCGATCAACCTTCATTGCTTCTCAGCTGAATGGACTTCAGCAGCAGGTGGTGGACACAAAGCCTTCTTTTAGTACACACTGTAGCACAGTGTTTAAAACATGCTGCTCATCTCTGTAAACAATGTTCTACACTGTATCATAATCAACAACATTTCAATTCAGAATTAGGAGGGGACTCATACATAAAAGTAAGCAATCATTTTTTTCTGTGCTGCTGGTTCCCTTCATGCCTCATTTTATACATACAATTAAAAGATAATGAGAATACAGACCCAAGTTATTAAAATACATCTCTCTCTCATCAGTCCCTCCAAACGATAAATTAGCACATTCACTTTGCAGAAATATTACAATGTTATTATTAGCAATCTATTTTAATATATCATATTTTTCAAATCAGATAATCCTGGGTGACAATTATAGTTCAACCACTTCAGTAAAACTATACTCATACGGATTATTCCAAAAATGAATCCTAAAAATATGGATGTTTTTCAAAAATCAATCAGTGTACAACCACAACAAAGAAAGAAACAGGTGTCAGAAACATGTATCCCCTGGCAACTATGTATACAAATAACACATTACGGGTGTCAGTAATACAATAAAAGTGGGTCACCACCTAAAGTCCTTTCAATACTACCCGAGTCGGGTTTGTCACCCAGGTCAACCCTGCTTTATCAAAAGCAGTGTGAAATCGCGTAGCCGACCCACGTGACACGGGTTGGCTACGCGATTTCACACTGCTTTTGATAAAGCAGGGTTGACCTGGGTGACAAACGCTAGTACACAATGCGCGTATCAATGCCCCAGAAGCAACATGTTACGGACTCTTCCATCCAAGCTTCTCTGGATTGAACTGTCAGCCCAAATGTTGATTGTAGCAAATGTTTCTTCATCCCTGCTGCAATCTGGCTCATGGTTAGTCTCAAATCAACAAAAAATTTGGCTAAACAGAATCAACAGAAATGTTCCTTGCGGAACTTAAACCTTCATGCAGGCGTGGCCATTTGTTATTTCATCAGCTTACAAACGGCCGTCATGAATTCTGTCTCACTCAACCCAACACTCAATTTGTGAATCGTGAATGAAGTGTTTTGTTTGTTTTGTAACTGTCTGTATTTGTCTTTGCCAGACAGCTAATCCACACCCAGCGCTAAACCCGGACTGCAGTGCACTGCACCTGTATTTAAACAAACACCATTGTTAAATCACCACACCTGCACCTAGAGCACACACTTGGTTGGGTAGAGCCAGCATTATTATATCAGTGGTCAAGCTGACCAAGAAAGAAAATAAAAAATAATTGTTTGAACCATGAACTTTGTGTTTGTCGTTGTCTGGAACACCTGCATCACCCCTTCACCTACTCACTGTAACCCACGCGTTTACAGATGCACAATATTGGAAAGAAAGAAAAGTTATTTAACGAGACATAAAATTTAAATACATCTGTCATGAAGCTGTGTCAGAAGAACATTATATAATACTGCATGTAGCCCCTTAAAAATGGTTTGACTTTAATGCACTCACAACTGCACATTAGAGACACTCAAGATCCCTTTTTTTTTTTTTTTTAAACCCATATCCCCAGTTCTAGAGCACCATTTATGCAATTGTGATTTAAACTTTGTTGGGACATTCTTTAGCACAAAACTACTGACAGTATTAGAATCCGTGGATAGTGTATTGAGGAACCAGTCCATTTGTACTTGTTGGCAGGGAAATTGGGGTTAATTAGAAATTGGCAGGGATGGGGTTAATTTCCCCTACCTGCCTGGGTTTATTATGTTCAGGTGGCTGCGGTTAATAAGTTGATTAAATTATTAACTTAATTAACGATCAATCGGTGCCCAGCCACCTGACATAAAAGGAGGCCTCTACTTCTCATTTGGGAGGAGGGAGCTGAGGAAGCAGGTTGGTGTTTTTTTGGTTTGTTGGTTTTGTGAATTCTACATCCAGTGAAGGCATTGCCCAGCCTGGAAATCTTTATTTTGTAAGTTTTGCTTTTGGTCTTGCTTTATTTGTGTTTCAATCCCTTTGTTTTGGCCCTTGTGCCCTTTTATTTATGTGTTTATTTATAATAAGTATATTTTTTTGAACTGCAGTCTGTCTCTGGGCCTCTATCCACTCGCCAGCCTGCCACAGTACTGTTCATTTTTACATGGTGGGTTTAGGTCTTGGTGATCTATTTTTCATGATGCCGGTAACTGTAACATTGTATTTACTGCAGTAGCAGGTGATGTATGTTTCTGTTTATCTTGGTATATGACAGCTCTATTATGGCTTGACGTGTGTCTTCCCGCACTAGCACAATTTCCTCTCTGCGTCACTGCAGGCAGGCAATTAACCAAACCATGATGCAAGACTATGACTTCTAATGATATGTCTTAGAAAGGGGGCTACCAGTTAGCTGTATCATTGAAGAGACATATTGTAAGCCACGCATTTGATGCCACTGAGCTAGTATTTTTACTTGCTCAGATGGAGTTTTATCTGGCCCAATATATACAGTGCCTATAGAAAGTCTTGGTGGTGCCATACACCTTCCACTTCTTAATCGTCTTTACCATGCTCCAAGGGATATTCAAAGCCTTTGATATTTTTTTTTATACCCATCCCCTGATCTGTGCCTTTCAACAACTTTGTCCTGGAGTTCTTATGAAAGCACCGTGGCGCTCATGGTTGAGTGTTTGCTTTGAAATGCACTACCCAGCAGAGGCAACCTACAGGAACTACCGAATTTATCCTAAAATCATGTGAATCACTACAATTTAAAACGCAGGTGGAGGACACTTAAATTGGTGTGTAATTTTTTTTTGGTGATTGGTTACACCTGTGCTAATTTAGGATTGCTATTACAAGGGGGGTGGACACTTATCCAACCAAGCTATTTCAGTTTTTATTTTTAATTAATTTTTAACAAATTTCTAAAAAAAATTTTCACTTGGAAGTTGTGGGGTAGGATGTGTAGATAAATGGGGGAAAAAAAACAAAAAAAAACAAATGCATTTTAATTCCAGGCTATAAGGCAACAAAAGGTGAAATTTTTGAAAGGGGGTGTAGACTTTCTATAGGCACTGTGTGTGTGTGTGTGTGTGTGTGTATGTATGTGTATATATATATATGTATATATATATATATATATATATATATATATATATATATATATATATGTTTTAACATGATGGTTTTTATTTTCAGTATGTTGTGTACGGTAACCGAAAGACCATGTCTCTCAAAAGAAAGAAAAAATTGGCTAAGCAAAGCCTTTCAATATACCTTATTTCAGCCATTTTAACACGCACACACTTGTGCACTTGTCATAGAACAAAAATACTGTATTTAAAATTTGAAAACGTAAGTGTACAAATATTACTCATTTTTTCACAAGCAAACCCCGCACTTCGGTACACTGTCTCAGACTGACTGTACAACAAATATGACGTGTGGCAGGAAAGTTTGGATTAGTACAACTGCAAATCATTTTTTCAGCTTTGGCACACTTGGCTATTTTTGTGGGTCATGAAACGGAAGCCATGTGCACTTCATATATTATAATAGTGTCAAGTAACATTACATTTTTCAAAGCTTTCAAAACATATTGCATCCTTGTTGGTTGGTCAAATCCATCTCATGCTCATGTCCATCATGTGGACTGGTCTGATCTGAAAAGAACACTTTCGACACCTTTACATGTTAACAAAGACAGCAGTATTAGAGCAGTTGTGTCAGTTTAAGGAGATGCAAATTGCAAGCCAAGCAGCCAGCATTCCAATAGCAGTACACTGTTACTACAGGAAGCTTTATAAAAGATAGTATCCCCTGTTCGTAAATAACTACACTCAGAAGATCGGTTTTTCATGTAAACACAGACGTGATGAAGACATTCGCTGAAAGGCAGTTACATAACTGGTGAAAAATAAAGATTGCACTAGAATCCTAGTTATAGTGAGGCATTGGTTTCTCCAGGAGGGATGTGCTGAAATCCCAGGATTTTATATATTAATTTAATCAAATTGCAACAAAGCATTGGTTTTTAATAAAAAATAATAAAAAAGATAAATAAAAATAATGCTATGCAGTAGAACCTCGGAGTTACGAACACCTTGGGAATGGCGGTTGTTCCCAAGTCTGAAATGTCTAACTCTGAAAACTGAATTTTCAGTGGTTTTATTAATTACCCGTTATCTATGCCCTCAATCTGGCGAATAAACAAGGATACAGTACAGTAATACAATACTCTGTTATGGTTCTAAAGTCTTTAAAAAAAAGTATTAAATGGAAAAAGACCATATTTAAGATACAACTGAAATCATATCTAGCAAAAACACAGATTTAAACATCCATGAAACCCTGGGTTAATGTAATGCTTGTTTTTAAACAAAATGCATTCGTGCAGCTGGGGGACCTGTGCTTTGTATATAGCTGACCAAAACATTTCAAAATGTGTAAGAGTTGCCAAAAGTTAAAGTGATCAGTCTATTAAGCTGTGATATCTACTGAAGTTCTAAAAATTGGGTGCTAACAAATAAATTGACTCTTCTTTTTATTCATGTTGCTACTTCCTTGTAAAAGAAAAACAAGTCACAAAGAATGTGTTCATTGCTAAAGGAGAATGAAGTGAAAACCCTGCACTGCGCTACAGTAAATGCATTAAAGCTCACATGACAATAACATCAGGAACTAGAGGCTGTGTTAAAAGACTATGCTTCTGTTTGTGTGGTACATATCCCACCCTTTAAAGAAAATGCGATCACACCCTGTTTGCACTGGAAATACAGAATTAAGTAGCTTAAAAGAACGCACTTCTGCAGGTATAATACAACACACTGTAGGTAAAAAAAAAAAAAAAGAGTCTTTAAAAGAGATCAGTCAGAGACTCCATTACCAGGTTTTAAGCATGCGGATGGTTTAGTTAAAAAAAAAAAAAAAAAAAAACCCTCCCTTTTGTATATCCCGTTCCCAGGAATTGAAACAGATTGCTGTTCTTGCACAGCATGAGTGTATCACAGTGAGTGTATATGAATCTCTAACCTTATTATAAAACAGTAAACAGAAAATGCTTCCCAGGCCTATCCAATTTGAGTCGTCACTGCTTTCCCATGTGCCAAACCCTCTACCAATACAATTGCAAACCATCAACTTGTTTCACAGTTACCGAATGTAAAAAAAACAAAACACTGGACATGAAGAATGACAAAAACAGAAAGTTGGGTTAAACACATATAGATTTTGTAGTGATGATTATATAGTGTGTTAAAAGATTAAACACTGTCATTTCAGAGAGTATAATTGGCTGGCAACCTTACACCTGCTTCAAACAGCAAGCAAGCCTGGGGTGAATGTCCTACATATTGACTTGAGGTAAAACAAAAAAATATATATAGATCAGCAGTTGGCCATGGTATCATTGTTCAACGGTTAGGATTTATAAACTATTGTGAGAGCTTATTATTTTATTTAGGGTTTGCGTGCCAGTTCACTTTGCTAATCTAACCATGCTATGAAGGGAAAGGGGTTGACTATTCTGGGACAGACTGATTTATTTAAACCTATTAAGAGATTGTTATAAATATATATAGCACTGTGATGATGAAGAAGTTCACCAGGTCACCCTAGAGGAATGCTCGGTGAGAAATGTCCTACCAGACCTACTTCATAATAGCTGCACTCTTCAGGGAACTTTAATACGTATGGCTTGTTTCAATCTACTTTGAAGCAGCTTAATTATTCTAGGCCATATCTCATACTCTACATAATATAACACACATTCTAACATGAAGCTTTAAGTGTAAATAACTCAAGAATTGCATCATTTAAAACACTTAAGAAACCAAATTAAAGGACTGATAAAAAGTTTCTATAAATTTTAAAGCAACCCGTTCCCTTATTATTGTGCCAAAGGGAGTATATCTGTAATAGGAGTATTTTAAGGTATCAGTGGCAGTTTATGCTTTCAAAGATTTCTCCAATATATTTTTTTCTCCAAGCAAAAGAACAAAAAGATATTCAGGAAAAAGATGGGTGGACTAAAGATGATGTTACTAATCCCAACAAGAGTTAAGGAAATGTACAGTGTTTTAAATCCTTGGTAGACTGATATTACAAGTTCACTTTTTCAATAAACACTAGTTTGCCCCAAGTGATCTTCTGCTCTTACCTAGTTTTGGGAACATTATGAGGTATTCTGCATTGCACTGCGGGCAGGCCACTCTGGCAGTACTGTTGCCTCTCTGTTTCTCATCAACCCAGCGTTGCAGACAGGCCTGATGAACCCATTTCGTGGATCCTCTGCACCTACATGGCCTCACCCACTCAGCTGTGCGGTCATCTTCATCTGTTGCAAAGCACACCCAACAACTCCTGAAGGGGAAAAATAGACAATGATTAAAAGCAAGCCCTGCTGAAAAGGCAAAACATATAGAAAACAAGGAATGACAGGAATCAAGGACAAGGACAAGAGAAGTGGCAATGGCATTCCACCAGTTATTTTATTTATAGGAACCTGCCTTCTCACTGCATTGAAACTGTTATTTGTTTGAAAGGAGGACCAACCAAGTACTGAGGCTGTTCCTAATAAAGCGCCCAGGCTCTACCACAACAACTAAAGTTTTAAGCAAGACGCAGCTTGTAATAAGATTAGGAACTGAGATTTAGATGCATACAAACAATTCAACTCCACCAAAGAGTCCAAGTTAAATATACAACAACATTTTATGAACTGTAAGGCACAGCACCTGAACGAATGCAACACAAATGCAAACTACTTGCATCTGTTCACATGATCTTGGGTTACTAATGGAAATACTGGTAAAGCCTTAAGGCCGGTAAAACCCCATTATCTACTACAGTTTCATTAGAAATAATTTGGCAGTACAGCCATCACACCACATTTTCCTTTTCAATAGAGCACCCAGTGGGGCAAAGTATTAAAATAAATTCCCAAAGTATTAAAATGTATACATTTTAAACTATATAAAACCAGTAATGTATGCAGTTGTAAATAATTTTAAAACTAAGATATAATAGCACATTTTACATAATTGTTTTGTATTTTAGCTAGCAGTCCTGTACAAAAACAACAAGCCTGTTAATCACCACTTCAAGTTTATACAGGGCACACCTGGCGATTACTGTACAAAACAAAGGACTATTTTGTAACCTCACTTTATTTTTACAGTGCAAATATACAGTAGCTTGTACTTTACAAAACAAACAAAAAAAAGGCTATTGTAACACTGCTGAAAAACAAGAACTTCCATTTTTACAGTGCATTATATTAATGCTACAGTACCCGTCCACAGATCTCACAAAGTCACGAATACAAATCGGTTCCAAAGGACATCATAATGTACAGTCAAACGTCTGAGAAAAGGCAATCTGACTGAGAAGAGGTCTGAGATTTACATTTACCCTGGAGTTTCCAGTACAGTATTTTCATTTAAGTCATGCAGTGAGTGTTCAGTTTAATTGACGGTTAGAGATTTCCTGATGCTGACCCCTGTAAAACAGGATGTGTACTGAGACCGCCAGAATGAATATCACTCAAACAAAACAAGTCCTTGACTTCAAAACCAGGTTGCAGAGTTGCAACTAAATCCCCTTATCAGCAAGCTTGCACACACCAACACTCAGAATGAGACGGCAGATTATACAAACTACATACATTTACATTTATATCCAATTGTAGCTTGTGCTTTTTAAAAAGAGCATGAAATACAGTAACCTTCTATGATAAAGGCAAGAAAGTTAAGGTTAAAAAAAAAAAAAAAGAAAAAACAGGCTTAGAAATGCTTATCACAAATCTAATTTTTACAGACTACTTGGGGCTCAAAGCATGCTAATTTTCATAGGCATCCAGAATTATATGCATTGTCAGAGGTGCTTAATGTCAGGTCTATAACATGTATCCCAAACCATACCTGAATACAGTAGAGGTAGGCTATAGCGTTTTGAGATGTTGGCTAATCCAAGGCTGCCTGTTAAAATCCTTATATAGGTGAAAACTGTGTTAAAATTGAATATTATCATAACAGAAGGCCACAGTTTCTTATCAAATACACAATATTCATATTGGTCGCAAATTCAGGGTGAAAGTAAGCAGTACACCTGACCTGGCATTCGGCAACCTGCTCAGCTTAACTGCATGCCACGGCAAACAACTTTTTCCTATGTGCAAAACTCACAGGCCTGCACTGCAAACTAGTTCAGAACAATTTAACACAAATTGTTAGTTCAGTTTAAATCAGTTGGATGACTAGGATCCCTCCACAGGTTCCATTTCCTCAATATTACCATACCCTGGGAGATGACAGTGCACATTACTGGAATTTCAAGCAGGTAACTAACCTCTGAATTTAAATATGGTTAAATATGGTTTGTCATGGGTGAAGGGCCCTCTGCTTTTACACAGCTATACTGCAGTACAGCCTCTGCTTTCATTAAACTGATAGCAAGGTGAGGACCTCACTGTCATTCAGCTGTCACAGTAATAGAAAGGTCTGTTTGGCTGAGAGCTCAGTATTGTTCAGGAACTGTGTTTAAAGTATATCAAGATTTTATGAATTCTGTGTTGTCTGTGGAAGATTAAAGATGCTTGTGGCTGTATTATTGATACTCCAAGGACATGGTAACATTGTAATGTAATCTTCAGAAGCACTTACGAGAAAGGAGCTTCAAAATCTTTACCAGGAAAGTCAGCAAAACAAAAACAGCCTCATAAAAGGCTTGTTTCTTATATGAAGAACAATTTTCTGCTTTGCTTCCATGGCCTAATTGGTGTAACTGTTAGAAGTAAAACTTTGAGATGACAGTCTGGCATCAGCATCTGACTACCTATTCTTTTGATGGAAGGAGGCAGGAGCAACATTTTAAACAACAGGATTAAACATTATTTAAAGTGGAAAAAAGTAATTACAAATATTAATAAAAACTCCAGGTTTCATTCTAATACAATTAAAAGCCATTCTATACTATTAAGGAAAATAAGTTAGATTTACCATATGCTTTTATCCACCAGGAACTTAGGCTGGGCTTTACAACAATCATACCATTATGATTTATTAAAGACACATTGGCTGTTATCCCTGGAAGATAACACTTCACTCCTACTCAAGCACTATAGAAAAAAAGAGCAGGAAGTCCTATCAAGATCTAGCATCTTTGGCAAGAGGAGTCAAAATAGTTTTTTTTTTTTCTTTTTCTTTTTTAAATCGATTAAATCTAGTTTTCAGTATTAAAAGGGTGCCATATTGGGGGTCACGTGATGCAGCCGACCAAGAAGGGCACGTTTCTGTGAGCTCCGTTGCTGGGGTTCCCTATCTGATTAAATTCTATGATTACACTTGACACCCACTGTTTAAATACTGTAATATAACACTTGATTTGCTTAAACCATCATGGCGTACTGCAATTTGCAAAGTAAAAGATTTTTGGCAAAAAATAATTCTCGTTCTCCGGTGCAGGTACAGGCCACATCATGTCCACAGAAACTCATCATGTCCACTGAACAGGAACCATCAATAACACTACAAACATTGTGGAAGGCACTTAAAGTAAAGCAGATTTATTTTAACATATTGACACCAAAACAGCGGTCATACAAATGAAACTAACAAACATACAAAGCTCGATCTGAACTCTGGCTGAACAGGTAGCGGAGGATGAAAACTGAGTGAGCGCCAATGAAGATAGCTTACAAGATGCTGCAGATCGTATCAAAACAGCTGGAGAAAGAAATGTCATTTCTTAAAAGACAAAACCCAAGATCTGGAAAACAGAAGCAGAAGATCCAACATTCGCCTGGTCGGGCTTCCAGAAGGCTCAGTGGGGACAGACACAGTAGGATTTCTTGCCCAAATGATATCACAGCTAACAGGGCAAGAGCACTTTAAAGATCCCCTCATTATAGAAAGAGCACACCGCTCCTCGGTGCCCAAGCCAGTGAATGTGGATAGACCGAGGCCCATCATTATGAAACATTTACATTTCAGAGACAAAGAGAGGATCCTCCGATTAGCCAGAGACAACGTAAAGTTACTACAATGGCAAGAGGATTTCTCTTTTTCCGGATTTCAACAGTGAACTTCAAAATAAACGCATAGAGTTTGATTAAGTTAAAAGGAAGGTTAACAAATGGTGTGAAATATGTACTGATGTATCCGGCTAAACTCAGGGTGGAGTACAGAGAGATTCTTCACTTCACCACATGAAGCTGAAAGCTTTGTTCAGGATATGGAAAAGAACTGAGAACCTGAGGGTGAATAACCGAAGATATTTTCATGGCCGTTGGCTTTTTTGCGTAGCAGACCTCTGGACTCAGCTAGGTTATCATGAGCAGCAGATAAGTAACCAATGACAAGAGACACTTATGGTGTTATACCTTTTTACTTTATTTAATTATCCTTCCAAATAGTTATTGAATATATTTAGATTCTTGGTTAGTCATTTTTTTTATTTTAGTGTATTTATTTAATTTATTTTTTCTCTATTTGCCATATAGGTTTATGAACTAGACAAAGTAGTCTACACCACTGATTTATATGGACCTAATTTTGATGATCCGAAATTTTCTAAGGATATGATAATGCGAACAGCTGTAACACAGGGTCAGTGCCAGACAGCTGGGGACTATAACTTAGTCCTGAATCCCATACTTGACAAGTCATCACCTAAATCATTGGCGCTTACCACAGCTGCTATACAAAAATAAATTATTTAACGTTCATACTTTTACAGTAAAACATTTCATACATTTTACGTTAAACATGTTATTTTATTTTTTTTACAAAACGATCCTTTAAAACTATGATATTGCTTACTTAGTATTATCATTTTCATTATTATTTTTATTTTCCTTAACTATTACCAGTAAAGACTGAATTAGCATTGATCCTTCTACTGGAAGATTACCAAACATATGGCTATAAAAAACCCTTGTTCCACATGTATAGCAGCGGCAACTTCATTAAGGGAAGCACCCTAATCTAAATAAAGCAATACACCATCGTATATCAAATAAACCAAGGCTCCATCGCCAGTAGAATAACAAACACAATTATATTCAAAATAACAGGCAATTCAATATTACAGAGAGGGTCTCACCCTCACACTCCCCCAGGGCATGACGTTAAGGTCATGAAGTGCAAGGCAATGTTGCTTTCATTGGGTGTGAAGATTCAGGGGTACCAAGGCAAAACATAAATCCAACCCAAGGGCACCATTCATAAAACAACAAAAAAGAAACACAGAGAGCCTATTATGTTGATGAAATTTTAATTAAAACAAAACCCAAATCAATGTTTTCTAAGTGATTCACACAGTAATTGTTACAAAAATAAAATAGGTCACTTTTCCATTGTAAGAATAAAATGGTTTAATTATTTAAAAACTTAACTTTCATAATGAACAAATACAAAAGAATAATTTGATAAAAATAAATATTTAGGGTATTTTTTTCTGAACTTGGTCATACACCACTGACGAACACATAGATTAGACTAGAGGCTTAGATACAGTGCTACAACAGCACAAAAGTGATGTAAGTGAAGGGAAATTAAAATAATAATAAAAAAAAAAAAAAATAGATTTTCAGGCACATTTTCCAAGTTGCTCCCGCATATCTGCAGCTTTTAGTGCTGGGAAAATCCTGCAGAGAGATTAAGACACCAAGCTACTCTGTTTTTCACCAAATTTAGAAAGCCTTTAAAACTACAACAATCTAGAAGGGTGTGGGTGTCAGTGATGAACTATGAGCCGCATTCTGAGTAGTTCTGGTTGAAAGAAATAAATAAAAGTAGTGCTAGATATTTTAAGTACCACAAGACTACTCTCTCGTACGTGATTCTCAGCCGCTTTCTTTAAGCAGTCTAGAAAATTTAGTACACTGCTGTATAAGTAAACAGTTTTGAAAAAAACTATATTAAAAGTCTAACTAGGTGTTGTTTTGCAAGCGGTGAGTTTCGCTTTAACTCTTTAACCAACTCACCAGTTACGCACATATTACTCAGGCACTATAAAAGCCACCTACCTGGTTCATGGCTTGCTTGAAAAAAGGACAGACTCAGGGCTTTCTAAAGACATATTCAGTGAGTTAACTTCTGCCTGCAGTTAAGGCTCTCATCATGTGACAGAGTTCACAACGTAAGTTTCCTTTAAGTATTGCTCCATCATTGTGGCAGCTAGACTGAAAGTGGTGGTATTGCTGGAAAGCTTAGAAGCTCAGCCAAACATGATTTTTTTGGAAAAACTTTTTTTTAACATATATTCTCATCTCTACCATGTAAAGTATGCCTGATCACAGTTGTTAGGTCTCCTGAAAGCAGCTTATTTTAAAGCTACACCAATGTGAACGATAACACCAAATTACAAAACAGCAAGACACTGAAATATCTATATAAACTAACAATTAGAAATGAATGGGTTAGAATGTGTATTGCACTGTTGCATTTTAAAGTATTGCAATTTTAAGCCCATTCTGTGACAATTCAATTGCAATCTGTCTAATCTCTTTCTGCAGTACTGTACTTGACAACTGTAAGTTCACTACTATTACTATTATCAGGGGTGAATTGTAAATAGGTAAATCCTAGAACATTTCACTGCCGCTTTAGACAGCTTTTCTTTCTTCTTTCTTTTTAAATGTCTGCGAGTTGGCATAGGGATCACAGACGGAAGAATCTGCTAGTGAACATGTGCGATTGAAAATTGCTGGAAGCGCAGTCATATTGAGCTCAGTCTAACAGCATCCCTCCCTCTGTTTGCCTGTCATTACCCAATAATACAGTACATCTTTCTCGTGGGGCCGACGCGCTGGGTGTCCTGGGCCCCTTCCCCCACTCAAAGGGGGAACCGCTTTGTCCTGGTTGCCAAGGACTACTTTTCAAAGTGGCCCGAGGCGTATACCCTGCCCAACCAGGAAGCAGAGACAGTGGCGGACGCAGTGCTGGAGAGTTTTGTCTGTTGGTTCGGGGTTCCCCTGGAGCTCTACTCTGACCAAGGGCAGAATTTCGAGTCCTGAGAAACCGGCTGGGAAACCGCAAGACCCGGACCACCCCGTGCCATCCCTAAATCGATGGGTTGGTGGAGCGGTTTAACTGGATCTTGGCAACCCAGCTGGCCATCACGATCACCACACACCAGCTCGACTGGGACTTGCAGCTGCCCCTGGTCCTGTTGGCGTGTCGCTCAGCTGTGCAGGAGTCCACCAGCTGCACCCTGTATCTTCTGATGCTAAGTCGGTAGCTGCGGACCCTGGCAGCATTGGTGTTCGGCCAATCACCCGACAGGAATATGCTCAGCGGCTCCAAGACCAGCTCGACCTTGCCCACAAGTTTGCCTGAGATCAGCTTCAGGTAGCAGGCCACCGCCAGAAGAGCAACTATGACACTAGGGCAAAAGGAAGGCCGTTTCAAGCTGTCGAGCTGGTCTGGGTGTACAACCCGCAGCGCAAGCGCAGTCGCTGCCCCGGACTGGACGGTGCTTGGGTAGGGCCATGCTGGAGCCACTAGGAGAAAGTGGTCCTGCACCAGGATCGACTTGCCCCCTACCGAGGGCTAGCCGGGGGAACATCCCTGCTCACAGAGACACTGGTGGCGCAGCCTCGCGGATCGCTCCCTGGAGCAAAGCCATCAGTGTGACCCGTTAGTCCAACAGCTACCTCACCTGGAGCAATTGGACCAAGGCGGAGACCAGGGGTCGTACAGAGAAGGAGAACAAAGCGAAGACAGAAAAAGCTAGACAGAGAAAGAGCTACACAGAGAAGAGAAAGCTGACTTGTAGAAGTGCGAGCTGTGGCTGACAGCAGCTTTGTTAAAGTGACTATTAAGGCTAAAACAAATAAAAGGTTCAGCCTTGAAATCTTGTCTTGCGTCCTACTTGACACTGCTACAATACATTATGATAAGGATTAATTTTCTCGCAGGACGAGACAAGACAAGACAGAATTAAATTGAATTGGAACACAACGGGCCAGTTGATGCCGAGCAAGCTTGTGAATAGGTTATAGATAAGATGTGCTGGTGCTGAGGGGCGGGCTTCCAGGTAACTTTTGCCGTAAGTTTTTTTTTTATTTTTTATTTGAGACTCATTGCGGCAAGCAGCTTGAGCACTGCGGAAATTGCTGCCGGTGCCATCGGTTATTTCGCACCCTGCCTCCCCCAATGCATCAGATTTTAGTTTATGCAGAAGCATACATAACTACCTGCACTTTTAGAGAATCAGATCCACAGGGACATTTTCTAACAATAAAAATAAAGCTGTCCTCATGTAAAGCTCACCCCCTGGAGAGGAAACTATATGCTAGATTGCTGGCCATTTTCACAGTAACTATTTCTAGATCTATATTTATGCAATGCTCCCTTTGATGTCCTTGCACAGTAAAATGAATACAAGGCAATGAATGTCTTCACTATCAGGATTCACAGCCATAAGACTACTCCAGGATTTTAAATGGATTTAAAATCCATGAGAGTTGAAATCTAGCACTTTTGTGAACAAACTGAAAGCACAATGAGCAGTAATCAATAGATAGTCTACAGTACATGTAACTCGGAGCACACTGTACACAACACTACAGGCATCTCTCACAATGTGGAACGTACTGTGTTCACTGAGATTAATGTTACAAGCAGGCTTCCTGTAACAATAGAAAATTGTTTATTTGTCCTTTTCTCTCTGATAAAGTAAGTGGTGCATCCAAATGGTTTAAAATTTTACCTGTCGCAGTCCGCTAAACTAGTTATTCTTAGACCCTGCAAGACAATGATCTAATAATGCTTCATCAGTTTTCTAGGGCAGCTTCCACAAAATCACAAGAGTACAAACATACATCAGTCGCTGCTATGATCGCTGCAGCCGAGCAGGAATCTTTCAACCTCCTCACTGCTGCAATAAGAATCAAATCTCTTAAATACCCACCCCCCCTTTATATTTCCGTATATGGAGCCTTTATAATTTTGGAATGTCAGAAGCAGAACGATGCACATATAGGCCAAGAATAGGAAATTATACTATGGAAGATGGCATTGTAAAAAATATATTTGCATTATTTAAAAAAAAAAAAAAAAAAAAACTTAAAAAGAAACCCAAACTCTACTAAAAGTAGCTTACTTCATTAAATTACAACCCATTTACATCTAGTTATGTGAAATGCCCATCTAAAAGGAAGACAAATGCTTGGTATCACATTTCAATGAGCGCAACATTGCCTGCTGATGTTGCTGCTGTACATCTATTATGCAGGGTTGCAAGCTGTGCTTGTATAAGAAATAGCTGCTTTTTAATAATATTATTTCAATTAGTTTGTCAAATGTCTTTTGTATTGACAAAATACTTTTTTTTGTCTAATTCAATTCCTTTTAATACAAATAGTAATGTAGGCCTACCTCTTGATTGAATATTTAAAGTTAAGGATGAAGCGTCTGCTTTTTAAAATACATAATTCACTATACAATTAACTTTAGAATGCTTCTTTTATTGTCGCCATGCAAGCTTGACCTCAATTAAAAGTCTCGACAGGGCTGCATAGTTAATTCTTTACCAACATAAAAGGAAAATGTACACACTAAATGTCACTGGGTGATGTGTTACTGAAAGCCAAAGGAAATCTGAAACCAAGTCTAAATTTTATCTAATGTTGACAGGGATTTTTATCTTTGTGAACTAAGAATAAAATGTCTGTACAACAACGTCTAATAAAAAAAAAAAAAAAGACAATAATGATACAAAACATTTTATATCTTCACATTTGTATTTCTGTAATTTGTATTTTTGATCCACGGTATTGTTTCATCCATATTGTCTTCAGTAGAGACAATATTTCAAAAAGAACAAAACAAAGTTTTAAAAAAGATAAAGTGCAGACATAATCAAAGCAATCTATCTAAAGTTTTACAATGCATTAGGCTCAGATTTTTTCCATCATTCTACAATAGTAAGTTTTGAGCTGAACCATGATGTCTGAATGGAAACATCTACCTTGCTGGATAAAGTGGAGAATAAAAGGTTAGCTTATTTAATAATAATAATAATAATAATAATAATAATAATAATAATAATAATAATAATAATAATAATAATAATATCTGGCATATGCAGTCATTTTTCAGCCATTATAACAAAATCATTTTATTGTACAGTAAATCCAGGATATTACTGCATGTGGCACGTGAAATGTTTTGTGACAGATTACTGCGATCCTTACCCATTACTAAACACCATACAGCTTGCGTGTGTGAGTAAGTAGCAGTTTCACTCTGAGCATGTAACAGAACAAACCCGTGCTTCACTTTTTTTCCTGTTAAAATCCATTTTAACCTGCCCTTCAGTGTAAAGCATCACATGCTACTGTTTTTCTATGGGAACAACAATACTGACCGACCAGGGCAAAGCACTACAGTAAAATAAAAATAAAAAAATTATATCAAGACTTCAATTTGGAAAAATTTTACCAAAGAGTAACACAGACAGATGGACTGAAAACTCTGGATGTGCCAAGGGTGCTATTTCCGAATTAATAGAATTCCTAATTCAGATGATATTCTAACACAATAGCTGCTCTTAATAAAGTATCCACTTGTGAAACCCAGAGTGCAGGCCAGCACAATGCATTCATAGAAAACTATACAATGATGGTTTCTTAATAAAGCCACTACGAACAGTTCTTATAGCCACCTGGACCTGCTCCAGGAGCTTCATACAAATAGTTTCAGTTAACACAAAAGGTTGCAAAAAGGCTATGAACACAATCACATGATATGCAATGTATAATTAAAACTTGAGCCCCGTACTATGAATAATGAATAAGAAATCTGTGGTGTTCTGTCATCAGTCTTATCCCTTTCTATTGACAGCAACATCGAGGGACACAGCTAGCTAAAACCTTTTCAGTCCAATGGCCCCCTCAGTTCTTGCCAGATTTTCCATTTTCTTGAGCTGAATAAAACATGACCTTGCAAAGAACACTGAACCAGGTTGGTACTCAGATAACCAACTCAAATAAGAAAGGCCCATTTGGTGAAACAAAGCCTCATTTCTGATGGAAACCCAAACCACCCTCCCTGATGATTCCACAAAACAAGAATCAATATCCCTAATGTGTTTCACACTGCTCTCATTCTCTTTGGACTTTCAAAGGAGGATGAAATAAATCAGTCATGTTTGCTCGTCTGCATCCTCCTAATCTACAGCTACAGTGTCCCTAAATATTTGACCTTGCACTAAAATATACAGTGTCTGTTTACCACCATCGTCCATAGTTTAGCCTTCTGTTCATGCTACTTATATTGTACCCTGCATTATACCAGTTAGTTTGTTTAAAGGTCATAACAAAAGCAGGTTCATTTAGTTGCCAATCCTTTGGTGCAAAATGAAAACACGTCTAATCCTACTTGCAGCTCAAAGAAAAAAAAAAACAAACAAAAAAACAACTCGCAATTATCATCTTATATTAACTTGGTGACGAGGATGATCCACGTCCTCACGTGTTATTTGTTCTGAAGTACTGGCTCACGAAAGCCTTTAGCCGTCGGCATCTTGAGACACAGCATCCAAACTTGCGTTGAGAAAGGATACAAGTCTTTCAGATGAAAGCTGATCAATTAGCTAAATCAGCAAGACGTTCTTAAAAAAAAAAAAGTCACTGTCAAAGATTAAGAGATGATTGTATCCTGCCTGGTTACAACGCATGTTGCAAAAAACAAAAAACTGCACAACTGAGAGTTGTCAGTATGTTTGCAATGCTTGATGTTGAATTGAAAATTAAAACTGGTATTCATTATGCTGCAACACAATTTTAAATTGATATTGTAAAGTGAAGGTAAAGGAAGCAATCCAGGCATGTATTCTGGTCTCTGCACTTTTTATTAATATAAAACAAATGCAATAAATAACAAACACAGGATAAATAAAAGGGTTTAATAAACAAGCATTACCATGGGGCTCTCTTGCAGTCCCGTTGTCCGCATGAAGGGGACCCTTAACTCAAAAACCTGGGCTGGCTGCGTGTGAAAGAATGTTTGTAGTAGAAGTGGCACCTCCCCCCTCCCCAATGTCGGCCTTCTGCTACAAAATGGTTACATTATAGTGAACATTTAAAATTAGTTTATACAGGTTTTCATTTTCAGCGCATATTAAAATGCACTTCCACAGATTTCTCTCATTTAAGGCTGTTAATTTTTTGGGGGGTGTGCCGGGGGCAGTGGCATGTCTCACTTTCTCGCCAGCAAAAGTAAATAAAGTCTTCTACCTGCCTATCTTCAGGTCAGGAATTGGATGAACACGGTTGGAGTTCTGTTTGTTTGTATATAGGCCTACAAATGTAAGTGAAAAAAATGACCTTTTTCTGTGAACTTGATTGCAGAGTCATTTGTTTGTTGTTGCTCTTATGATTATTGTATCGGCGCTAAGGCACTAAGAATTAATCCATCTAAGTATGAACAGATAACATATCTTGTTTTTTTGTTTTGTTTTTTTTAAATGTGTTAAATACAGAATACAAGAAAACACAGTGGAAGCAGTCATCCTGATTTTTAATAACATTGTGTGGCTGGGAATAGTTTTAACAGCTGGATATATGGTGACGGAAAAGTCAGTTCACAAGAACTCCCATCAAAAAATGTTTTACAACCAATTCAACAAGACAAAACATTAAGTGTTGATAAACATAGAAACTCAGTGCTAGAATGGTATTGGTTTTAAACGTGTTGAAAAACAAAGTCACTCGCATGTACTTAACTTGTGACATACTGGAGTATAAAGTTTCAGATAAATAATTTATTTGAGCACTGAAGTAGTTTCAAAAGACATTTAAAATTAGGCCACATTATTGCTGGTTGCAGACGATTGGTTAATAATATCATGTAAAATGACCATTAAACTAAAGCCTTGAAGAATTGTTACAAATGTACATTAGGACTATTTCTGTAATCCAGAATGCTGACAAGCACTGTAGTGACAATGGATTTATCATCACACTCAAATTATGCACGATGCAAGGATGACCTGCCCTAATCACTTTGACTTTATGGTTTTGAAAACAGACAGCTGTTTTACATTTTAAACCTTAACAAAGGGTCAGGAATAAGTGAAACATGTGGATTCTTCATTTAAAAAATACTGCCAGGACTTGAAATGACAAGGGCATCATCCATTTAAACATTCAGTGGTTTCAAAAGGTAAAAAGTGGCCACATTTTGTTATAGTCACCACCATCAAATAGGTGCAGAGTAGAAGCCAGAGATGATAATCCAGTGTGTGTTGTGAAACGACTGCAACTTTCACATGGTTCGTTGCCCCTTTAAAACATAGACCCAGGACACAGAGTTGAAGTTTAAGCGCTGGCACGCTATTTTTAATAACAAAATAAAACACACAAAATAAACACCTAGCCCTAATTACACATAAACAGGAACCTAAACTATAAAACAGGACAGCTAAGCTGTTTACCTGTAACCCAAATTAACAAAAACAAAACACACCAACAAGGCTTTACACAATACCTTTTCTTCTTACGGTTGAAAGTACCATCACCTGGGCTCTTCACACTGCAGCAGCACTGAACAGACTGACTGCTTTCTTTAAATACCCTGCACCTGCTCCAATTTACAATGATAGCCAGGTGCAGGGGATAATTAACAATTAAACAATTAACAAATCAATAGAACTAACTTTAAACAAAACATGCGTTTGCACTTGTTTTTAGGCAGGGAGGAATCCGTTTCTCTCCCTGCTACCTCACAGTGTATTTATGAAATGTTAACAACTAACAGCAAAGAAAATGTACAATAACTGAACAACATTTTACTGTCATGAAAACACCTACTGTGAAAATACCAGGCAATGACAAAAACAAGACCTTCCAATGTTTTCCACTTTCCATTTAGAAATGTTAGATATTTGGATTCTGAAATTTCTTTAGTTTTCATTTACTTACTTTGTGGGACTATCGGACCATTAAAATGGAATTCAAAATTTTAACCCTTTGTTTTAATCCGGTAGTCATTCAAGATTAAAAATCTATTTTATAAGCAAGCCCTTTTCAACACTATAACTTTTTAAAAACTCTACTTCCAGAGTTGGCTCGCTATTATACCGTAACCTGGAATAAACTGTTCTGAACCAGGAACCCTTTGATGAAGTCTTGTTTCAATTACATCATTGGCTACACACAACATTGTTCAGCACCGTTCATTCTTTGCTTCAGTTCTTTTACAGAAATCCATTTGACGGCTGGTTCAATGCAGCAAAACCCAATCAAGTGCAACAATCCTCAGTTACACAAGCTCCTCAGTTGTTTAAAGTGTGTTATCCCATCCACACACTCCCAGTGAGAAATGAATGTGAAAAGTATAATAATAATAATACAGGCCTTCTGGTGCTTTCTGCTGTATAAACTTTCTCCCATTTCGGTCTGGCCTATCCCTCACACAACATACTTTTTCCTCAGCTTTTTGTACCAAATATACAGACTAGTCTTACAACCAGTGATACATTTTAAACTGCTTTTATTTTCCAAGCAGTTTAAATAGAGGAAACTCCATTAATGTTCAATAACCGACTAGCACCCAAGCCATCATGAGTGATTCATAATCTGCCTATTGTAACGAATACCCGTTTATTACATAAAGAAACACTGCCCTTTATCTTATGGTTAATGTCTGTATAAACTGTATTGCAAGGCTGTGTGGTTAACCGATTTTTTCAGTTTGGTTTAAATTTAAGTTTGAGCGTTAAAAGTGTCGGTTTCCCGCCATTTTAGACCATTCGTGAAAATGTCTGACAATGCTAGCTGCACCCCTCCCGCAGCTAAACAAAAGGTTAGTTTTAGAATATTTCAAATGGGTTGATAAACAATTTTGCACTTGCAAAATATGTTTAAAAAAAGTAAGTGCCAATTACGGTAATACAAGTAACTTAAAAAGACATTTATAAGCCAAACACAAAACAGAATTTGAAACCCTGTGTAACGAAGAAAAGTGAAGGCTGAAGTCGAAGACGTGCCACAGACCACTCAACAAGTATCGTACAACTCCAGATCTAGACCTAAAATTATACTGAATGAATACCAATCTCAATATGGACAATATTAATAACATTTGCCAAGACAAATATTGATACTTCTAATTGTTGCAGTGCATGACAAACGAGGTACTGAGAATGAACAGCTGATCAGTTTTTTTTTGGTGTGATCGGAAGAGGAATTGAAAGCACATTTTATTTTAAATTCACTGTAGAAAAACTGACAGTGACTGCAAAAAAACAAACAAAAAAAAACACCTTAACTTGGATTTTTTTTCAGTCAAAAATATGTCAGTCGCCACTTTATCTTCTGTCAGTTATTAAACTCGCTCATTTGCAATTTCTCTTCCGAGTACAGCAAACTGAGAGAACATCTGATCACGCTTAAGAAATGTGAAACAGCTGATTGTGAAGACTTGTTTGTCGCACAGACGCACTCTGAATATTTTAAAGGTTTATGGGTTAATTCTTTCAGTTTAATTTATCAGTGGGTCCGTTCCTCAAAAACTGCATAATGAAAAACATTGTGGGTAAAATAAAAAAAAAAATCGACTGTTACTAGATGAAATTCAACATATTAGATGATGCAAACACTAGCAGAACAGAAAGAACAGCTTTGTGCCATCTTTGGCATCTACTGATGAAGTTACAAATATAAAAGCACATGAGTGGAAGTACTGAAGACATTTGAAGAAATGACAACTCTTATGTCAGCATCAAGATATTCCACCGTCAATGGTTATTCCTCATTTGAAAGTGTTATGTGAAAAAATGAAGTCCTCACAAATGGATGACTTTACAAAGACACTTCTTCAAAACATCAAGGAAAGGTGGACAGACTATGAACGGAATGAACTGTTCTGTATTTCATCATACCTTCACCCTAGATTTAAGCAGTTTGCATTTGCTACGGATGAGGGTAAAGGTTTTGTAGCTCAAAAGGTTTTGACCTTGGTTACAAACTATGACGATGATGCTGCTGCTATTAAACCTTCTTGTTTGCAGAGCCCAGCTAGTTCAGGTGAAAGCGGTCACGTTCCTGAAGAACAGGTGGTCTCAGCTAGCAGCAGGAGTCGGAGTGATGTTTGGGGGACATTCAAACAAATAGTAGCAAAAAGGCAAAAGAGAACCTGAGACATTAAGTGTCTGTGAAAAGATGGAGTATGAACTGCAGTTTTACACTTGAGAGCCACTGCTAGAACCATCATCCTCACATTCTGACTGGTGACCAGAGAAACCACACAACCGCAAGTTCCCAACATTGGCCAAACCTACTAAAATATATTTACCAGTACCAGCAACCTTAGTTCCAAGTGAGTGCATCTTTTCGAAAGCAGGCTTGGTTATCAATCAGCGTCAAACCAGCTTGAAGCCAAACTATGCTGAACAGCTCATATGTCTCAGCCACAATCTTCGTGGCTCTCATAAGTAGCATATACAGCTAGTGCTTTCAGTTATCACATATCTCTGCATATTGTACATTATTAAAAGTTTTTTTTTTTTTAATGATTAGCATGGAAATGGGTTCCCAATTGTTTATTTCCAATACACTTAGATTTATTTTAAACCTGTTGTGACTTTTACCTACGTTTAAATGTTCAGGTTGAACAGTCACAAATATGTACGTGTCAAATCATTGCCCAGAAGAGTGACATTTTTATTTTAAATTATTAGTCTCTTATTTCACTTTTAAGTCAGTCATTGAAGGATGTGTTTATTGTATTTTGTTAGTGCCTGCAACTGATTTGTTCTGAGTTATGCAAATAAGTTTTTTTGTAATTCATTTTATTACAAATTTTATACACATATATATATATATATACACACACACACACACACACACACACACACACACACACACACACACACACACACACACACATATATATATGAATGAGAGAGAGGAGAGAGAGACACACACACACACATACTAGTGATGGGACGAACACAGCAGTTCCGAATAATTTTCCTTTAAGGACACATTTCAATTGAAAGCCGGTTAAACTTTTAAATCACACAATTAGGTTGTGCTGTGTATATAATCTCCGAACTATTTTCAATTATAAACAAATTGTCACTTATACAAATTGTAAACTTATAATGTGGATCAGCATCAGCCACGCGAAACTCACCTGTTTACAGATTAAAAAGTGACAACTTATTTTTAATTAAAAGCACTTTGGAGATTATACACACAGCACAAACTAACTGTGTTATTTAAAAGTTTAACTGGCTTTCAGTTGAAATGTCGGTTCAGTGAGACCTTAAAGGAAAATTATTCAGAACCACTGTATTTGTCCCATCCCTAATATATACACTATAGTTCATTGTTAACAATAATAATGTGTGAAAATCTAAATGAAGGTCTCTAAACCTCCTTCTATTCACAAGCTATTGCACTGAGATAATGTTGCTGTTTCAATAATTTATTTATTTATTTAGCAGACTTAGAGACTAGGGCGTGTGAACTATACATCAGCTGCAGAGTCACTTACAACATCTCACCCGAAAAATGGAGCACAAGGAGGTAAGTGACTTGCTCAGCGTCTCACAATGAGTCAGTGAGTGATCCAGGATCTGAACTGGAGTCCTCCTGGTTACAAGACTTTTCTTTAACCACTGGACCACACAGCCTCCTAGCAATGTAGGTTTAACTAATTAGCATTCACTGCTAACATTTATTGCAGTTAGTTTATTCAAAATGGCCAAAAACAAGAGGCTGCAGGCATAAAGGTGCTTACAGTAATTTGATTTAAAATTTAAAAGTTACATTCAAATTTTGAACTACGAATTAAAAATATCTTTACTGGTACAGCTCCAAAAAACCTGGGGAGAAATAAATTATAAAAGAATGATAAAGGCTTTTAGTTGCATACATTTCTGTGCGTAAGGCTTGCACACTGCATTTTCTTTTATCTACAGACAACATTTAATGATGTCCAGCTTCAATGACAAAAGACTGATCTACTGTATCAGGTAACATGCAGCTTTGACATAATGTTAAGGTATAGGCCTACTTACAAGTATGCTATGCAACAGTGGCAAAACCTTGTTATTTTAGACATATATTCTAGTCTATCCCAGACTGGGAAGCATATGGAAAAGCATTTTTTTTTTATTATTATTTTTTTTAATCGTAATATTATAAGATGAAAAAGACTGATACTGAAATAGGCCTGGTAGTACAAAGAAAAGAAACTTGAAACTGTAGATGTACAGACCTGACCTCCTGGAAATGTGTAACTTCAGAACCGCTTTCTAATTAAAAACCATTTGGAGATGATGAATTCTATATTGCTTTAACAGATGGAAATACTGTAGAAGTCAAAAGAAAACAAAAGGAAAGCCTTGAACAGCATCAATACAATGTAAGCGTTTCAACACAAACATTAACTGAAAACAAGGAGAGAAAAAAACAGATTTATAGCAATTAAAAGAACAAGATAAATATTGTGCTGCCGCTTCAGTCCTTCAAAACATATGCGTTATTTAAGTTGTATCACAATTGGATAATAAGTTCATACTGCATGTTGCACAAGTGCCCCCTTACAGCTCCAAATTCTGAGAAGCCGAATACCTAAAGAACTTCCTTACCAAGTCTAATCACAACTAAATAAGCGAATACTGAGTAAAAAAATATCGCCAGCGGGGGATAAAATAAGTGATGAAGTCTATCTTATTAACTACTTTATTATGTAAAAACGACAGATGAGTAACAATCCTTAAAGCATTTGAAGTAAAAGTGTATTTTACTGCAGTTACAGGAAAGGTCATTTTGTTGTCCTAAAAACAGAAACCATATGAAAATACATTGATCTTAATTAAGGGTGCCTTTTCAACATGTCCTTCAAAATGCATGACTACAGCACATATAAATAACTTGGTTCTTTTTCTTCTAAATGTGATAAAGCTGCTCGCTTTTCAATAACTGATCAGGGGTAGCAACTAGTTTTCTTTATTTGACTTTATAATGGTTCTAAATCTCATCTTACCAATACCAGACCTGACAATACCCTGTCTTCGTAAACGGCAAGGTCAGTTTAAGGACAGACCCATCTTGACATTACCCTGCTATAGACCGTACCAGTGTAACAAAATGACATTTTTTATGGAATGAACCTTGAGTAGACTTTATATCACTAACACAGTTTACACACTAGGCCAGTGGTTCTCAACCCAGGTTCTGGGGACCCACTGTCCTGCTGGTTTTTGTTCCAACCTAGCTCTCAAATACTTAATTGAACTAATAATTTGCTTAATTTTACTTTTTAAATTGATTAGCTTATAAAATGTTGGAGAATTCGAGTTCCTTATATAAATTTTAGATTTGACTTGCAATCTCCAACTCTTCAAAATAAGTAAAAAGCTCTAATTAGTTCCATTAAAGGTTCAATTAAGTAATTGAGAGCTTGGTTGGAACAAAAACCACCAGGATAGTGGGTCCCCAGGACCAGGGTTGAGAACCACTGCACTAGACTTCAATTCAGTAGCGAGTGCGCACTCAGACTAAACTCACTACTGTTCTGAATATCAGAGACAATCAGAGAGTGAGTTTACCCCATTTACAAAACACCTAATCCCAACTCAAGGTAATTTTGCCCCTTGGTTGTTCTTGGAGCAAAGAAAATGAGTGTAAAATGATTTTATGCATTGCACATGCTTGTTCTTTACTTCCTGTATACAGTATGCACTGATCCATGTTATTCAGCAAGTTCTGAACTACCGTAATATTGTAAAGGCAACAAGAAGAGTAAATGGATGATACATTATTTCTCAAGCTTTTACAAACTTTATTTTAAATGATTCAGCAGTGTAGTTTTCTGGTTAGATGTCACAGACAGACAAACAATTATAGTGGATGGAATGACCCTTCCATCTTATTTGTGAACGAGACAGTGGCAGCAGAGGTAAATCACTCTGGGTCAGTGAGAGAACTGGTGAGACTCAAACTGGGATTCTCCATTGTAGATTATGCTGCCTCTCAGTAGGTTTCCCTTTCTTAAAAAAAAAAAAAAAAAAAAAAAAAAAAAAAAAAAGAAGAAGATTACCTGAGTTTACTTGCAGAGTTTATTTTCCTCTCATTGGCAGGAAATACGAGAATATAGAAGAAGCAAACATAAAGAACTTGCAATGCAGTTCTGGACAATCTTTCACCTTGGAGTAATGTAAGGCTTTTATGCCCAATGCTAGAAAGGGGTACCAAGCACTCTTATTAAATAATGTGAGAGCTGTCAGGAATCAGTGACATGTGACAAATACACTGGCTAACAAAAACCTTTGCTCGGAAATAGACAATCTTTTTAAATAAGTAAATCTGGCTACAGTCGCATTAAAAAGAGATCAAGTAAAATGCAGGAATTTGTTAACAAAAAATGCCAAACCTTGGAGACTCCAACCAGATTTAAAGGGATAATGTATACTATATCATATTCAGTGCAATTAATTTCTTATAGAAAATGTCTGTCACACGCTGTATGATTTTGTAGTGTTGTGTCCCATGCTTACTAACTATTCCAGCAAAAATTCCTTCCTAAAAGCAAGATGATGAAGCCTATCAGTGTTGCACACTACTTCACCTACAGTATGGGCTACACTGCATTTGTTTTGCTAGTCAATAAGCACAGCAAATAACGATGTAAGAAGAATCATACAGAACACAAATATTAAAGGATATTAAAATCAGATAAGAAATGTAGAAAAATGCATACGATATAACCCAGCACCACACTGCTTTAAATTATACATAAAAACTAGGCTTCTTTGCAGACCCAATGGAAACAAGCATAGGGGCTAAGACAGAAGGTCAATTCAATCTGTTATGAGAACGGATCTTGCAGGCTGCAAATCAATTTTGGTCAGCAATCTTTTTTCAGTTAAAGACAAGCATTTATAACTAATTATCTTGCTGCTGGAACAAATGCAACTGAAAAATTGTATTTCTGTTGAATTAACACATGCTGTGCTTATACTGGATCTTACATTATAGCAACTTTGTTTTATACAGTATTATGCAACTGTAGTGAGGATGTGCTGCTGATGCCACCCTGCAATTCATTAAAACATGCTGTGCTACTGTACTGCCTGAACCACCCCAGAGATATAATTAATGACACCCATTATTAAATAAAAACAACAGTTTTTCTGTGGATTTACAGGTATGATGATTTGACATATAGTATTTCTTAGGAACTGGGTAAGCAAACAGTTTGTTCTGTTAGTTAATGCACAACAGTTGAACTGTCCTAATTTTCTCATATCATTACAAGCCATACTTTAATATTTAAGAATTTATTTTGCTGGATCTCACAGATCCCTTTCATAAAGAATCTCATGAGAATGTGAGAAAATATTTTATTATTTTCTCCCAATTCGGCATATCCAATTATGTTTAGGCTTAACTCACTGGGAGCCGGGCCAGACTACAGGGGTCGCTGGTGCGCAGTGAGCCAAGGAAACCATGCCGACCTAAGCCCCCATCTTCCCCTGCGGTGCTCGGCCAATTGTGCGCTGTCTTCTTGGAGCTCCAGTCTACATTCGACAATAGAATAACCTGGACTTGAACCGATGATCTCCAGGCTATAGGGCGCATCCGGCACTCTACTGAGTGCCTTTACCAGATACGCCTCTCGGGAGCCCAGTAGAGATACATTTTATCTGCTACTGGCAGGTTAAGAAGAATCAGTTCCATTTTTAACTCCGGTGTCTGGCTTTACTTCTATTTCAGTTCACTTTGAAACACTATTTCCAGCTCAGCTACTGATGACACATTGTCATCTTAAATAGCTTTATTTTTTTTTAAAAGCACTGTGATTTTATCATGATAGAAGTCTCCATTGTATATCTACTCTGTGCTTTCATCCTGAGTTGGCCACTATACCGTGCAGATCTTACTATCCAAAAGAACAACATCTTTTGCGTTTGAAGAAATCAGTACAGCCAGGGACAATAACTATTTGTGATTAAAAGTAAGCTATACTAGGAACTGTGACATGTTACTGAAAAAGGCAAATTCTGTTCAGTCATACACATTTGAAACAGAGTGCCCTAAAATGTCCTGCAGACATCTGTGCATTCCTTTCCTAAACTTTTTTTAGTTGTTACAAAACACTACAATGGAGTAACATACAGTAAACCTTTCAAGTACACCGTGTGATTTGAACTTTCATCTGGGGTGTATTCAGTCATGAGGCCTGACCTTTAATCCTTTGCTGCATAACTAGTATGTCCATATTTGGGCATAAATGACCACTTTGTGTTTCAGAGCTTGTAGTTTGGCAACCTTAATCAGAAATTAAATATATATACACACACACACACACACACACACACACATACACACACAGTGCCTATAGATAGTCTACACCCTGTTGAACTTTTTTCACATTTTTTTTGCATCAGTGCCTGTGGCAAAGTGGTTGGTAAGGGGAACAGGTGTAGCGGTGATGCGATGCAGGAGTGATGAACAGACAACAGTGATTCAGTGAACAAGTGTTTATTTGTGCTGTTTCCAGGTCTGGTGACCGTCAAATAATAAATCCCCGGCAGAACACAACAATGTGTAAAGCGCGGGGATGGTGAACACAGTACAGTCTCACACACAAACAAAGGCACGGTCACCAGTCATGGGTGATATTCAAACGTGCAGGTGCTCTGTGCAGTGGTGCTCCGGATAGTGCTTTACGTGGCGACAGCTCCGGAGGTGTGCGTTAACTGTCTAGTGGTGCGAAAAAGACAATTATAAACAAACAAAGACAACACACAACACGTAATACACTCTGAGAGCTCCTCTCTCAGTCCTTCTCTCCTCACGTTACCCAGGCCCCTATATGTAATCCCGCATGATATCTAGGTAAACGGTTGCAGCTGCCTTATTACTTGCAGCTGCCTCTCGTTTACCTTTCAAATCAATACAGTCTTACAACAGAGTCTCGCTTCTTTCCAGGCTGACGGTCAGGCCAGTCCTTCCAGATACTTCTCTCGTTCTTTAGCGCCCTCACAGGTCGGGAGGAAGATTTATCACCAGAACTCATGTTTCCGTCACAGTGCCTCAGCGTTTCGTGCATTTAAATGATGATTTTTTTCCCCACTTATCTACACACCATACTCCACACTGTTAAGGGGAAAAAAGTTTTTTTTGAGAAAAAAAATTATATATTAAATACAAAACTGAAATACCATAATAGGATAAGCCTCCACCCCCCTGAATTAATGCCTGGGGGAAGATCCTTTGGCAGCAATTACAGCTATGAGTCTGTTGGGATAGGTCTCTACCAACTTTGCACACCTAGATTTGGCAATATTTGACCATTCTTCTTTACAAAACTGTTCAAGCTCTGTCAAGTTCCTTGAGGAGCATTGATGGACAGCAATCTTCAAGTCATGCCACAAATTTTCTAATTAATTTAGGTCGGGGCCACACAAGGACAAGGACATTTACCTTTTTGTTCCTTAGCCACTCTAGTGTAGCTTTGGCTGTGTGCTCTGGGTCGTTGTCATGCTGAAAGGTTCGGTCTTCCGTCCCAGTGTCAGCTTTCTTGCACAGGGCAGGAGGTATTCCTCAAGGACTTTTTTGTATTTTGCTCCATTCATTTGCTCTTGTACTCTGACAAATACCCCAGTCCCTGCCAATGAGAAACACCCCCACAACATAATGCTGCCACCACCATGCTTCACATTAGGGATGGTTTTCTTTGGGTGATGAACTGTGTTGGGTTTGCACCAAATAAACACTTTGCATTTAAGCCAAAAAGTTCAATTTTAGATTTGTCAGACCACAAAACTTGAGTAATGGCTTCCTTCTTGCCACCCTACCATATAGGCCAGATTTGTGGAGTGCTTGCGATATTGTTGTCACATGCACACTTTGACCAGTCTTGGCCATAAAAGCCTGTAGCTCTTGCAAAGTTGCCATTGGCCTCTTGGTTGCCTCTCTGATGAGTCTCCTTCTTGCTCGGTCATCCAGTTTGGAGGGACGGCCCGATCTAGGCAGGGTATTGGTGGTGCCATACACCTTCCACTTCCACTTTGAAATGCACTACCCAGTAGAGGGAACCTACAGGAACTTCTGAATTTATCCTGAAATCATGTGAATCACTACAATTTAACACTGGTGGAGGCCACTTAACTTTGTGCGATTTTGAATGCGATTGGTTACCCCTGGGCTCATTTAGGATTGCTATTACAAGGGGGTGGACACTTATGCAACCAAGCTATTTCAGTTTTTTACTTTTAATTAATTTTCTAAAAATTTCTGAAATATTTTTTTCACTTGGAAGTTGTGGGGTAGGATATGTAGATAAATGGGGGGGGGGGGGGGGGGGGCATAAATAAATAAATAAACAAATGATTCCAGACTATAAGGCAACAAAAGGTGAACACTTTGAAAGGGGGTGTAGTCATTTATTATATATATATATATATATATACACACACACACACATACATACATACATACATACAAACACAGTGCCTTGCAAAAGTATTCAGATCCTTTTCTGACCCAGTATTCAGACTAGGGATTCACAGTGTCAAATTTTGATAGTATGGTAACCATTAAAAGTACCATGGTTATAGTCGTACCGCGGTATAATGTCAATTTTTTTTTTTATCCGTTTTTTAAGTGGCTATATAAAGAAAACCACTCAAGTCGAGTCATTTTTTGACAAGAAAAATAACTAAAGTTGTAAAACAAATACAACACACTGGTACTACAGTTCTATCAGGCACTACCTAACTGGAAGTAGTGTTCACTCCAGCTCATACAGGCTCAGCAAAATAATGCTGCTTTTTTTTTCTTCTTCATATTACTATGGAAAAACACCAAAACATTAACATTTTCTGGGCTCAGTCTGGAATGACAGGGGAGAAGGATGTGGCCACTGCAACTGAATACCCCCTTAATCTTTATCAGTTTGGACGGCATCCTATTAGTTAAGACAGGGGTTTTCAACTGGGGTACGCATAGGGGGTAGGCAGGACGACAACTCAGAAATGCATAAATAAAAATGTAAGTAAGAGAAAATAATGATCTTTAATTTTTTTGTACGGTATTATGTTCTCTAAACCACGATATGTACTGTATACTTTAATCTTTGTTTAGCAGCTCAAAGTGAATGGCTTATGATAAAAAAAAAAATAGAAAATAGAAAAAAAAAAACACAGAATCTACCACTGCCTGGAGATCGGTCTGTGCTGCTCGTGATCTTTGCAGTTTTCAACAACTTGTCGTATCAGTGAAGCACAGTGTTTCTGCATTTTTTAGAAGTATAAATGCTCTGGTAAACACACAGTCACCATGACGTTTCTTTGTTTATTACCACGGCTACATTTTATTAACAGAAATAGCGGCTGGTTGAATACGTGTTCAGTATTTGATACATTTCTTACTTGCAATAGAAAAACAAAGGAAAACACGTCAGAAAGTGCAAAGCGACTAAGTTATACGGAGTCCCTTTGGATCATTTTTAGTCAGTAATTAATTATAGTTTTATCTTGAGGTTAATGTTTTTGATACTGTAAACATTTTAAATGGCACACAATTATGCTGAGGTGGGAAGTAAACAGTAAAGTGAAACATTTACAGTGCAGACTATTTGTATTTTTATAATGACTTTTCCCAATAGAAAGCAAAAGATTCCTAAATACTACCTTTCAATTCTTTGCATCCAAGTTTTAAGAATGAAGTCTACTGTTTGGTCTTCTGTCTCAGTAATTAGTCAGTCCCAGACTTGTATAAAATTATATAATAAACAGGAGAAAAAATTAATGTGTAAACCAGATTATTCTTCCTTTTATTGTAACTGTGGTTTCATTCACTGAGTGAAAATTGTAAAGGGTACTTTAACTGAAACCGCCCGAGAGAAGGGGTAGTTTCAAAAAAAGGTTGAAAACCCAAATTAAGAGAAGCAAAGTGTTACCTAGCAATAGCCAATCGAGTGTGTTTTAAGACATGCAGTGCCCGCCCACTGATCTCTCAGGACAGTGTAAAACGTAGTCATGAGAAGACTGCGCCTGCAATTATTAATTTTTTTGGTCTGTATGTTAACAGCAACAAACGCAAAGGAAAGAAGAAAAGTTAAGGTGGGTGTGACACCGTTGCAAAGTTAAGTGGCATCTAGGGGACATTATTTTTTTTAAATATGAATAAAATTGTATTAATTTTTGAATACAGAAAACCAAATCCCTACAACACTATCAACTTGAGAAGATGGCAAATTCTTTACAATACGGTTTAAAATAAAAAATACAAATGCCTGTAGCATCTTGGAGTTATACAGTAGTAAATATAAACTTTGATTATCTGCACTGGTGTGTGCTTACTACTGTATTTCTCTTGACTGATAAGATAGCTAATAGCTACAGTTACTTTTTTGGTTTGGTAAATTAATAGGAAGGCAGTGATGAAAAGTTACAGTGCCTTGTTCTTGCTGATATTTGAGTATTTGTTTCATTTACTGACAATCACGTTTGCTAGCGATCACTATTTAGTAGGGCGGTTTATATTAAATATAACGTCACTTATTTACAGTGGCTCTCAAAAGTAATCACCCTCCCTTGGACTTTTCCACATTTTATTGCGTTACAACATGGAATCAAAATCGATTTAATTAGGAGGTTTTGCAACTGATCAACACAAAAAAGTCCATAATGTCAAAGTGAAAAATAAAATCTACAAATTGTTCTAAATTACAAATATAAAACAGAAAATAATTGATTGCATAAGTATTCACCCTCTTTGCTATGACACACCCAAATAAGCTCTGGTGCAACTAATTGTCTTTAGAAGTCACATAGTTAGTTGAATGGAGTCCACCTGTGTGCAATTAAGGTGTTTCACATGATTTCAGGTTAAATACACC
The DNA here is from genome assembly GCF_017654505.1 of Polyodon spathula. NCBI lineage: Eukaryota > Metazoa > Chordata > Actinopteri > Acipenseriformes > Polyodontidae > Polyodon > Polyodon spathula. Next base: position 16,868,251 of record NC_054543.1, read on the forward strand.
TGTCTCTGGGAGGTCCCACAGTTGGTTAGTACATTTCCTAACAAAAACTACATCATGAAGACCAAGGAACATTCAAAGCAAATATTATATACTTAATTACTTAAGTAATTAAGTATATAATATGCTGAATGTGACTAATTTGCATGCTTAAAAATACAGTGAAACAAGAATGACTATGAGCCTTTCCATTTACTGTACAGGGCCCATCCCTTTATTACTTAACCTTTAATGACCATCAACACATGCTCATGCACTGTCTCCTAACAAAATTAACATGTTCATAAAGTTAAACAAGTATGTCAGGAACTTTCACCCCAGCAACGGTTATAATTTCAGAACTATAGCCATCAGTATGATGAAAACATTGATGATCATGACATATCGCAGCATGTACAGAATGTTATAGAACATGAATTAGTATTGAAATGTGTAATCACAATTTGATAAGCAATTCTCCTAAAATATTAAAAAATGTTTTGAGGTAACATACAGAAGGACAGCTGTAAGGACAGGCCAACAATCACAGCATATGTCAATACAAAGTTTGATTTAAACCAGGCAAGAGGTTCTGCATATATATGTACAAATGTGAAGTGTGAGATATGTACATACGGCCACCTTCACTACAGTGTATTCCGTGTATCCCCGTTGCAGGGTGTTTCATCCCCATAGGAGATAACAAATGGATCAATGATCCAAGGAGTTTTTTTTTTTTTTTTTTTTTATCCCCTATGTTTTATGGCAGACAGGAATATGACTGTTTTATATTTGACATTGACAGCATGCATATTAGATGACCCTTCCCCTAATATAGATCTGCAAGTCACTGAACACATTGGAGGTCAAATTTAATCTACAACTGTGACAGTCCTTCCAACAACAGCGCACAGCATACACACACGCCACACCACACCACAGACATTCTATTCAGCCTGTCCTGCTGTAACTTGTAAACCTTGTAGTGCTTCAGCACATGGTACTAACAAGATCTTCTATAACATTGAACGCAGAAACACACTCAAGCACCAGCATCCTAAATGCTTTACACTGGGTACCCTGTACTTGTAGTGGGTGTTTCCTTTATATCCTGAGATTCATTTTCAAGAAACCTAAAAATAAAATGACAAATGTAAGCGATGAAGGACAAACAATTTGCATAGCGCACTGCACACCATTATCAAGACCTTTACGGACAAAGCTAGATTAGCTAAAATCAATGGCGTAACAATTAAATGTGACTTTACAGTATATCCAGGATTCAAATCTTGTCTTTCTTTATTAAAATGGAACTGCCAAATTAAATGGATCACAAAAAAACCCTTTGCTATGAAGGAAGGTCTAACGCCCATTACATCCGAAGGACAAGGAGACAAATTAAAAGCAATGCTACTGTGCAACTAATGTAATATTTCATAATGTTGCTATACATTATCCAAAAAAAACAAATAATAGATTTTACTAAAATGTTATTTCTTCTTCCCTTTTAGTTGGATTACAGTACATGGCTAAGGACTGGGTCTCTGTGGAAAGAAGACATCATGGATGTTTCAAATGATCTGAAACCAACATGTTGAGAGTATAAAGTTACAGCGGGAATTCCCATACTGATGGCGTCACGTTTTTTTTTTTTTTTTTTTTTTTTTTTTTTTTTTTTAAAAATGCTTTATCTGTTTGATGTACTTTTAGTACAAACTTGGTGTCCCAATGTCATGAAAATAAAATAGTTTAAAATAGCTTGTTCTGTCCATCTTTCTGTATTTGTTATAAATGTATATGACTCCCACATGATTTATAATCTAAAATGGACAAAGAGTATAAAAAAAAGTACTTTGATTCAATCCACATGAAACTTAAAGGATCAAGCCTCACAGAGTTGCAGCAGGATAAAAAATAGATAAAGGGATATTAGTATCCCATTACATTTTGAAAGGTCGCTATGGATTAAAGCTCTGTGCTCCCTGCATTCTGTTAATGAAAAAGCTGCATTGCAGTGGAACAGCAGATGCGTATGCTAAGATCTAGATAAGGTACCACATTAAGTATTCTGTGTGTCGTTGATACGGTCCAGTACAAAATTACACAGAAAAAACAACAACTTCTAAAGCATTATATTGTAGAGCAGGCAGTTTTCTGTCTACAGTATATGGTCTCTGGTTTACCAGCTTCATAATTTGCGTAACCAGTGTCAGCACAATCCAACTGCACTCAACTGTAATTACCATCATTTTCTAACAATCCAAAAATACTAAAATGTATATTACTGCATATGCCTTTTTTTATGAATGTAAGTTGTTTCAAGCCTATTCATCAGCTTTTTATCATTTAAATATTTTTATGTAACATGGATAATCAGATCAAATAAAAATGAAAACAAACAAACTACATGTGAGGGAAAACCAGCATGACTTTTGAATGGATTATGAATATATACTGAATATAAAATAACAAAATTTACTCTGTATAGTTACTACACTATAAACACTAAAGGCCTATTCACACCAGATGTGATGCGACAAGAGAACATTTAGTATGACAACACGCCACGACAAAGAAAAAAATTGATACGAACCATTCAGCAGACTGGTGTCTATTTTTGCGGTAGCTGGGGAACTAGCCAATGATCAATAGGAAGAGATTTGTCTATCACAAGACATGCATCACGTCTGGTGTGAACAGGCCTTAAATTTTAAATATTTCTGATCACATTTTGACAAAATTCAAAAGAGTTTGAACAGTTAACCGTTTAAACTCTATACTGGTCAAATTAAAACGACTGGTTCTGTTAGGTTTGCCAGAGGAGTTTCTATAAAAAATAAAAATGTAGTCGGCACCTCAAAGGGTTTACAAGATATTAGCAGTTGCATATTGGCGGTGGCAGAGTAGATTACTGCAAGGGTAAAAGGATTACAGGAATTATACACAAACAGGATACAGTGCATATTGTACTATCACAGATGAAACTGGCTGCAGCTCCAGTTAGATATTTTATTAAGATCAGATATGATAAGATCAAAAGCCATAATGTATACAGGCACTTTGCGCTGGACGGTTAAAGGATTTACCTGTCTGGACTCAAAAAAAATATTTTATTGCAATCAATAAAGAATCCAGAAAAAAAAAAACAATCATATTTCTAAGTGTTATGGTACATGTTTTGAATGGCATCTGCAAACTCCTCAGTAGCTCATGGAAACAAAGCAAAAATGTAAACAGTTGGGGAATCTCCTTTTTCCTCTGTGTTTTACAGGAAATAATTCTAAAATAAATTGACAATGCATTTTCTCTTCTATTTCATTCACATAACAACTTTATAACTAGTCCTTGTAACTTTTACCTGTTGATTTTAGTTGTTTCACTTTGAATTCTGTCAAGCCCAATTTTCCTGCCACAATATTGTGCATTTACTCTGTGTGGCAAAGATATACCCTAACCTTTCAATCTGTCAGCGAGTACAATAAACAGGTTATGGGGTTTTCATTGTTATTGTTAGATAAAAAGCAGCCCTAAATGGCAGGTGTACTTTCTGAAATGTTGTAGTCCCAAATGCAAGTGCGATCTTTGATGTACTTAATGTACATATTAAAAATTCACATCACCATTCCTTTACAAAGAATTTACTACCCCAAAACTTCCTGCGAAAAATCTTAAGTTTTTAAGCTCACAATCCAACTAGCATGCAAAAATCAGTACATCCTTAAAAATGCTGTACGATTTGCCATACGTGCCACCCCACAGCATACTAATCTACAGTACACAAGTAAAAGGTCAGTGCAATTATTTTATAACTACTGTAAGTGCTAGGAATAAAGTGTAGTAACAGGTGCTCTCATCTAAAATACCAAAACCCCAATTTATGAAAAAACAAGAAATTCAGTAAAAAGTCACAACAGGCTAATCCACAACTTTAAAACCTGCAAATGCAAACTTATACTCTAGCATTTCAAGTACGCTTTGTTCCAGCTCTGGTCTACTGGTTGTCGACTGAACTGGTTATGCTGGTTTATGAAACGTATAGCTAGATGGAGATCACTGAAAAACACTGGCCCTTCACTGTAAAGTGGTCAATGCCAAACTAACTTAATTGCTCTTAACCAAGAAGTAGTAAACACCTGTTTAAAATCCCAAATCTTCCCAGCAGGGATGTCTAGTACTGACTAAAGTGTATTAACACAAGGCTAGAATTAAAAGCAAGCATGCTGTGGGTGACCAACAGCAGGCAGAAATCTCCCGCTGCCACTTCAACCTGTCAAGTACACTCCCTTTTCAGTCCTACTCATTTTCAAAGCATACCAACTCCCACATTTTAAACAATAAATACATTACATGAGCACTTACCTGTCCAAAAACTGTTGCATTGACAAAGCATTCTGATCCGCCATTTGTATATGAATTTGGAATGCACAAGCAACCTGTAATAACAATATATTATTACACAAACACACAAGGCCTTGTGTATCCGAATGGGGCCTATGCCAACGCGAGGATTAATATAAATGCAAATAGCCACTATCAGAATGTGGTACAAAAAAATAAATACATAAATAAATAAAAGCCAATTTAAATCTGTTGTGGATGTTTCCAGAGCTAAGTTTGGTCAAAGACGAGCTCTACTTTGTTTATTATTAATATGAGCACATCTCGGTGACCGCTTCCCTCCATTGACTGCCTGCCTGTATGAGGTAATAACAAGAGGACGACGGCAATGCGCACTGCGTCACAATTAACATTCAAACAAGCCGGAGACACAGCTGGAAAAACGACGAATGAGCAAGGCGCTTGGGACATGTAGTTCATTTTGCAAACCGTAGCTTGACGTCCCTCCACCCCCCCCCCCCTCCAAAAAAAATAATAGAAACAAAATCACAGTTTAATGTTTTAAATAGTGAACACTGGGAGGCAGGAAGAGTGTTTGCGGCGGCATGCAACATGAAGATTCACATATGGCTCCAGAATACATCTTATTTTGGTAGGCTTGTCCTTTATTTCATTTTTGTAAACGTTTTTCCAACGCTGTATAAGTGGTAAGTTTGCTTAATTTCTCCCACTGTTTTTAAATATTCTACTTTATTTAAACTTGTCGAGGTTGTTTTTTTAAATAGCAGTCTATACACTTTAATTAACTCGTTCTGTTCTTTAAAAAAACGCTTTTTAAAATTATAAATTCCAGTTAGACACTTATTTTGGAGTTTTAAATCACGTTTTTGCCTTGAAAATCTCTTCCATATGTTATTTTGTTGTTTTAGAAGTATGTTTCATAAAAACACTCCATAGTTTTGCATTATGAGTGAAATGTATCATGGCACTACACCAGGCGGGCATCAATTGTGACACCAAGAACAGTAATACATTTGCACGAAATTCATGCTGCTTATACAATACAATGCCAATGTTTATTTCTATTATGCTTACCATGATCGCGTTGATTTATTATAATATACTCTGCCTTTATAGTGCTAGGCAAAACAATAAATGGTTATAAAGTGACATTTGGAAGAGAATGGAAACCATTTGTTTAGTCCATAATTTTCTTCCAGGCACATTTAACTACTGTAGGCTACCATGGTCCTTCGGTACTGATGGTTTGTTTCACATTATTACCACCAAATCCTATGATTCAATTCAGCTGCCGTCTTGGCAGAATAAATAATAATAAACACTTTAATCCTTATGGAGCTAATGCGCCATGTATGATAAAATGACGCATTTCTGACAATAAATAGATATTTTAGTTATAACTTGTTTTAATTATACTAAACACACATACACCTTTTTGAAACAGTCTAGAGTAAGCTTACAACGACAGCAGTTTGTGTTCTGTGTCATAAGGAAAGCATCAAAAACTATACATGTAATGCATTTGCATTGGAAAAACATGGGGAAAATGACTGAGCAAATTCATGGTAAGGACACTGCTTAATATAAGCTGTGTTATTCGTAATTTCCCCATGCTTTTGCTTACACGTGTTTTCAATTTTTGCTATGCCTTACTGGCTTACCACCCTTGTATTACCCGTTGCTTATGAAGAGGCTTCACCCTGTCTGTTTACACTCTTTATTCCGGGCATTCTTTTTACTGCAATGCCCATGCGCCACAGTCAGCTGTTAAGCTCGTTCTGACTCTATCAGCAGAGGGGTAGTCCATTTGTCATATCCAAACCCAGCAGACGCTATCAGAAATAAGCATATTTGAATCGCAAAAGGTGAACGACAAGGTAATACATATTTATTAGTAACTGTACCGCAACGTACAGCATATGTGGCATATCATTACGTATTGTTGGCAACTTTGACGCAGTGCAAAATACAAGCGTTGTTAATGAATTATTTTATGTATATTTACAGTATGTACGTGTAGAGTAACTTGATTTTGAGTACGTGTATCAGCTATTTTTATACACAGAATGATTGTATTAAATATTGTACACACATTAAGCTCTTTGATTACTTTCAAAGTAATTCGTGACCTTGCTTGATCAGGGACCAATATGCAAGAGCAGGGCAGAAATAGAATACAATCCCTGCTTCTGTGTCAAAGTCGTATTTACTGTGCGTGTATTATATGCTTGAATAGCTGCATAATAATTGTTTCTAATTATTATTATTAAACGAGCGTTACACATAATACGTATGCATGTTTTCTTTGTGTCATTGTGTTTAATGTTGTTCATATTATTACCAAAAACATGGTCGTTGTTTATGTTTAGCAAAGAAATGTGAACTTGTAGATTTTCAGTCTTGAATCAGATTAAATAGCCACTATATTTAGTTGGCCTATTTTAGTCGTAGCACAGTGCCCTAATAGTCTATGTTAAGATATGTGGTGGTGCAGTCTTCGTTTAATTTTTTATAAGCTATTAGTTCTATTTAAAAACAATCTGAATACGATGCTTGAAAATGTAATAATTGTATTTCCACGTTTTGGAAGGAAAACGTGTATTTTTATTTTGTTTTAACACTGTGTGTGTGTGTAATGTAAGCACGTGGATAATAAACATTGACCTGACCAAAATTTGTAATTACTGCATTGCTTTTAAGTTAAACACAGTAAATCAATAATAAAAATGTACAGAAAATCTAGACGTCACCATTGTTATTTTTGTTATCATTTATCAAAAAGGTCTGTGCATGTAGATAAAATCTTGATTGGTTCTGTAAGCATGTCAGATCATTTTCTTGTGTTATTGTGAAATTGAAGGATCCCACGTAGAAACTACATATTGGTGCACCTGCCTCTCTACTGTCTGCAGTCTTAAACGTGTGCCGCGAGTCGTTGAATGTTGTGTCGTTTGTCGGTTCGACTAAGGATTTAACCAGTTGATTTTATTTATTTGGCGAATGGTAACCTCTGTATTTGCCCATTAAGACCAATATGTGTATCTAATTTTAATAGAGGTATTTTCTAAACTTGTAATGAACGGACTAAACACAATTTGGGTATTTAAGTTTGCGTTATTCCGGGTTAGAAAGTGCTTTAAATGATGATGATGATGATGATGATGATGATTGAAGTATAGAAACCGCTCTAAGTGCGAAATGGGGGTGGCGTGTCTCTTTAACCTTGCTGAAGGGCGCAGCTGTATTTATTGACGTATGTAAATTAATTTAGGGGTGGTCCTAGGAAAAAACAGGAACAAGAATCAGTTTCACATTGCAGGGTGAGCGGCTGGAGTTCCGGTGAAAAGGGAAAGAGACGTGGCGAAATTGGTGAATATCTCTGTCCTCCAAGCATATCTCTCATCACAACTGAGGCGTCTGAAAGGGTGAAGCTGTTAAATCGTTACCGGTACAGTTTGCAGTTGCTGCTAAATGGGGGATTACGGGTTTGCCTTGCAATCGGACAGTCCCCGCAGAAGTGCAAGTGCAAGTAGAAGTTGCAATAATAATAATGATGGTATCCATCACCTCCCGGGATTCTCGCTGACCAAATATCAAAAAAGCCCGGCTAGTGTTGCTCACGATAAGCTCAATAATAACTCGCCTTTGTTTTTCCCTGTTACAGCTCAGCAAACCATGCAGGATGATTTACTGATGGATAAAAGCAAAGCCCAATCCCAGTCTCAGCAGCACCAGCACCAGCAGCAGCAAGAACCAACAAACGCAGAGCCCACGTCCTCCCCGACCTCATCATCGGAGCCCACCAAATGCGAGGAGAACCCCGCGATTCTAATTAACCAAATACACCCCGCACACAACTACAAAGAGAAAGTGTCGATGGAGTCGCCTATCCTGCCCGGCTTGAGCTTTCATCAGCCCCAGGAGCCGGGTGGCACATCAGTGTCTCCTTCCTTCGGCAGCACTTGGTCCACCGGGAACAACAACACCGTGGACGATAGCTTTTTCCAAGGGATCCCATCGGTTAATGGGACTATGCTTTTCCAGAACTTCCCACACCAAGTTAATCCCGTATTTGGGGGCACATTTTCACCCCAGATTGGCATGGCACAAACACATCAGCAGCAGCAACAACAAGCAACCCAGCAGCAGCAGCAGAGAAGGTCGCCCGTAAGCCCAAACCAAGCCCCGTTCCCTCCGAGAAATGCATATAGCCACCAAACCATCATTAATAGCAAGGTTTCCTCCTCTTCCCCTTCATCATCATCTTGGAATAATCACCAGAACGCCGCTTGGAGCACAGCCTCCAACCCCTGGAGCGGGCTCCAGGCTAGCAGGGATCCCCGGAGGGCAGTGGGAGTCGGGGTTGGGGTCGGGGTGCCTTCTCCCCTCAACCCCATCTCCCCATTAAAAAAGCCGTATTCGGGCAACGTTATCGCCCCTCCGAAATTCCCTAGGGCTGCCCCACTTATCCCCAAATCCTGGATAGAAGACAACGCCTTCAGGGCAGACAACAGCAACAGCATGCTGCCTTTTCAGGTAAACTACTAAGCAATTTTAATATCACTTCATTATTTAATGTAATAAATAACCCGCTAGTTTAATTTGGCAAATTGTTAATGTTTTACAATTTTTAAATTACCGCTTACAGTATTTGTTTTGTATGTTGTTTTTAAATACACATTTTAACAACCACTATGCTAGGAAACGATATTTAATATAATATACTAATATAATAATATTACCTAGCTACAGTATATTGTATTATACATTGTATCAAATGGGGTTGAAAAATAGATACAGTACAACACTAACTACTCGGTACAATATAACGGAGCGTTGCTAGATATTCAGTGAAATATGTCTGTATTTGCTACATCTGCTGCCAAACGCTAACATAGTATTACATACCGCTTTGTATTTTTCCATAAAAACCTGACAGATTGAAAAATGTGACATTTTGAAATTTAACATGAAATACTGTAGACTTCTGGCAGACTTCGATATAATTTTGTAGTTTCTTTGATTGCATGATCTTAAATAACATATTATTATTATTATTATTATTATTATTATTATTATTATTATTATTATTATTATTATCTCAATCTAAAATTCTTGGTGATGCTAAACTTTCTCATATCTGTATAGCGGAGAACGCTGCTTGGACTACAATGAAGGCGTATTTGTTTTCCTGATATTATCGTTTGCAAACAATTACTGTATGTTTTTTAAACCATGCCATCTAGCAGATATGAAACATCGCTGCATATGCTAGTTCATACTCATTTTATGAGTTGAGCGGTTTGAAGGGAGATTGTTATAGGACATAACCATCAGAGCCATATTACAAATGGGGTCTTCCAATAGAAGAACATTAGATTGAATCAGTAGCTCTCTGATATGTATTCTCCAAAAACATCTTTTCTATTATCAGTACTGTAAGTACTGCACTGTGTGTGTGTGTGTGTGTGTGTGTGTGTGTGTTGAAACCGAGCTTTTGAGTATAATCTAGCCATTTTGACGATTTTAGTTAGGGGTATTAACTGTGTCAAAAAGATTAGCCCCTCATCGAGCTGGTGGTTTTGACTTTTTGCCTATAAAAAGGTATTCCACAGGCTGTAAGTCTTAAAGCTTGTTATTCATTTTGCCAGCTCATCCTGTTTAAAGGGCAATTTACTCCCCTGTAATTGGATGCTTAAGGTGTGGGCGGAGCTTGTCCCTGAATTCTGCAGTTTCCAGGAAAGTTCAGCAACCTGTCTGTGTGTGTGTATGTATGTATGTATGTTATATATATATATATATATATATATATATATATATATATATATATATATATATATATATATATATATATATATATATATATATATATATATATATATATATATATATATATATATATATATATATATATATATATTTATATATATATATATATATATATATAATAATTGCCTAACGGATACTGCCTTATCATAGCAAAGATAAAAGTACTTTTTATTGCAGACAGTCACTATTGTTTTATTTATTTTTACATTTATAATGGTTAAGATGTACCGAAGAAAGCTACATGTTTAGTAATTTCTTTATCTTGGAGATACTGGTAGTGAGAGGGCAGCATGAGAGCTTTTGAATATTGACATTTGTTTTACAATACCAGTTAAATGTTTTACTGCCATTATCTTTATACTAAAATATTATTCCTAGTTCTTTTTTACTAACTATTTGTTTGATAACCTTGAAACCAACTTGCTATTTTCTCTATCTGAAAGCTGAACAGATACAATGTCTGTATTAGCAGAAGGTTATGAAGCAGCCCTACAAGCTGTCTTCATGAAGCAAGTTAACATAATATATTTAGGGGAATACCTGTGCCATATTTTTACTACAAACTTTGAAATATCCATATAAAAAATACAGATTTTTACTTTGTATTGTGGTATTATATGTAAGATGAAAGTAAAGAACAAATAAAATGCATTCAGGGCAGTAGCCAGCCATGAAAAATCACTTGCCCATGCACTGTAGCTAAGCAACGTGTAAGAGAGCGTAAATAACTAATTGTTTGTATGATTTTAACCAAAGCCATTGCCTCATAGCCGGCTACGGCCTTGGCATTATAGGGAGCCATCTCTGACAAGTTAGACTTAGACTTCTGTTCTTCAATACAGAACACACAGTTTCATGATTGCAGAACTTAGGAAAATTCCACTCATTGTTTTTCTGTAGGCTGCAGTATCCTGTTTTGGTTTGCAAAGTCAGGAAAGGTATCCTCAGTCAGAGGACATGTTTCTGTAATTGATTCATGTATAGTAGCAGGTTGGTAGTGTTCTTATACTGTCAACATTTGCATGTTATTAGTTACACATTGTAAAATTCCTTTCTGGTTAATATTGTATCCTGGCGATAACTGCAAGTCTGCTCTCTGTCTATATATAGTACGTGCATAATTATCAGTAGGCAACTAGGTCATAGAGGCCATATGTTGCGTTGCACATGGCTGCAGTGTCTGCTTACTGAAGTGAAATGGAGGAGAAGGAAATGGAGACACTGTATCATGGTTACAGCTCTGGCAGAACTATACCACCTGCTAATTGATGGGATGCTGTTGCTTTGCAGTCTCTACCCGTTTCCACACTCTGCGTATAGCCTATTTTTAAACAGCTGGCTGACTCGCAGGAGAGTATTTTTGAACTGTCATAACTGCATTTTTTTTTCTAACTTGGTGGCTCACGCATTGTTTTACACATTTGATGTATGCATACGCAAGACCAATGCACTTTAACCCAATTGAAACCCAGACCTGACTCCAGCTTGAAACTGATTTAAATGCAAGATGTGAATTGTAGAATCGATTCCCGAGATGTAGTTTTGAATTTGATTAAAGTAGTGCATCGATGCAAATATTTTTCTAGTCCAAATGTTCATTGTTTTTCATGTACATTTGAACCCCAGCATCCTAATACACCCACCCCTCGTTATCGCCCCTCGCAATACTGCAGATTCAGATATATCGCAGTCCTGGAGTTGGCTCCCCATTTTTAGTCTAACTGTGCATACCTCAGCTGCAATATACATAGGCAATTGTACTTAGAATTACTGTTCGTTGTATTTTGTACTGCACATCACAAACAAAAATATACAACACAAATAAAAACAAAGCATTAATATCATACTGTTATCATATACACACGTATTGCACAATAACACAAAGCAAATTAAATATCTACTTACTGAAGTGGTTTTTATTTTAGCCAACAAGGTGTTCACTTGTGGCAGCAGCAGCAATGCACTAGCAAAGGTCACAGGGCAGTGACGTCAGCTTCCTAGCAACAAGCCTCCTATGTTGGGAATGGATTCTTTCAATGCAGCGGGTTTGTGCATTTGAGAAAGGAGAGGAAGACTCATGAAATTAATTGGAGATTGATAAGAAGCATTTGCCCTTTGCATTACAAATTAAAATGGTGTGCTGCTTTTTATGAGAAAGCAAAAGTGAAGCAGTTAGAGTTACAAATCCAGCTACATTTTGTTTTTTTGACCAACCTTATTCAGCAGATAAAATACAGTATGCCTTCTGATTGACTGGAAGATTCTCAGCAGTCTCTAATATCTGAAACAGAACTGTCATAATTTCATGCTAGTTGTTGTGGTGCATGCGATTCAACTTTATAACCGTCCTATGTGCTGAAACTACATGTAGCAAATGTAAACAAACTGTACAACACACACACACACACACACACAAAAAAATTTGAATTCTTATTGACTGTTACTTAAAACAATACATTTACATTTTGGGTTGTGATCCAACCAATCCAAGATTTGCATTTTGGCAGATTGACCAGTAAGTGCTGCAGTAATGCAATGTTTATAATGCAATGTAACATAACTGGCTGGCTGCCCAAAGCTGATGTGCAGAGTACTAAGTTTGAGATAAAAATTGTACATGTGAAGTCTTCCTTTACTCTCTCTATGGCAGGCTGAACTGGGGGGTGCAGTTGTGCAACATTTAGTATGATTACAGTTATATATTCACGTTACAACTTGCTGTATTAAATTGCTATTCTGTTTTAAGAACAGAGGAAGCTTGTGTGTATACAAACTGGAAATCTATCAAGGTTAGAATTTTGATTAATCTGAATTCCCAGAATACTATTGAAGAATGTAGTAAACCTATTTTTAGGAATACTGTTTTGACATACTTTAACTGAACCATACTGCAGATTGCAGCTTTAAATAGGAAATAGGACTGCAGCTATTAAATGTTACAGTGCTTGACTGAATTCTAGCTCTCCTTAATATGAACAGGTACCATAGGGCTGTATTGTTTTAGCAATGCAACATCAATGTATTATTAGGTTGGCTTTGTCTTCATTGATTTTGCCTGAAAACATCAGTATTTTTTCTTTTAAGATCAGCTTACACCACTGGTGCCAGTATTCATTTATTGTAAAACGGTTGTTTTCATTAAATATTGGCATATGTTGGATAAGTCTGAATGTGTTCAAGAATTATTTGCATAGATTTATTTTAAAAAGATAACCAATACCCTCAATTCATATTACCTTTGTTATTTTGAAAAGGTTTTTGCTGCCATATTGAGGTTGTGGCTTTTTGTACGTTTCTGCATGATGGAGAAAGCGCACTTTCAGATGTTGTTTTTGCATTGGTGGTGCAGGAAAGATGAACAATTTCATCTCCACACTATTTTGACCACTGGCCATATCAATAATACAGACCACATGCTTCAAGATAGATAGACTGTCAATCACTTTTGAATAGTGTAGCCCCATAAAAATAATTACTGTATTTTAACATTGTATTTCAGAAAGCATTAACTATGCATACTTCTTATCCTTCTTCCAGTTTACAACCCCTACTTTTTTTCAATATTAACAAGCTGGGCTGTAAACCACATCTAGATAGTAGCAGACACAGCGAAAACCTACAGTGCAAGCGTCTCAATGTTTAAGATAAATGAGTCAAACTAAGTAGAAAATCTGAAAAATGAAACTAGTGTGCCAGAGCAATGAGGCTTACAAGAAAGTTGTTATGCTAGTTATATAATTATTACCTCTTCTAAGAGTTGATTTGTATTGTATGATTGTATAGTGTATCCTCCCATTTTGTGGATACAAATAAGCTGTCACAAAAGAAAAAATGTACGTTTTGAATTTCTTTAAGCATTGATGCTTTTCTTAATAAAGGAGATGTCTGATTCCAACTTTCTTTAATGTGTATAGCTACAAGTTTATAGTATTTAAATTACATAATGTTGCAGTATATAATTGAAACAGTGTTTCTATTTTAGTATATTTCATCTTAAATCTCTGTCAAAGCACTATTTATTCAGCAAAGCTGTTACCTGAGATGTCTACAGTGCCATCACTGTTTAAAGCTCAAAGTGTATTGCAATATTGGCAGATACTTTTTTTTTTTTTTTTTTTTTTCTACAGAATCTTTTAAAAGGTGGTTCAACATTTCCAAGAATTTACAAACCAAATCTTCATTTTCTTACTGTAGAAAATGAAGAGTTCAATCCCTGGAATGACAATATGGGAATAATAAATGTGAGAGGGGAAAAAAAAAAACACTGTCAAAGCAGAACTGAGCTAAGTAAACAGTTATAACTTTTAGCCAAGAACGGATTTGTCAAAGTCCCATGTGTGGTATCCCATGCATAGTACAACTCAATTACTGAATAAAACACTTGAATTTTTTTTTTTCTTTTCATAATACTTCTCGACTCCCATCTTTGTGATTTTTAATAAGTTGTTTTTTGTTTACCAGGCTTATTTTATTATCAGCATTTTAACATATTGTGAAAACCTATATGTAGAGAACCCCACACCCACCCATCATGTTGAAAAATAACATTGCTAATTAAGACTGTACTTAACAGATTAAACGTTTTGTTAAAGAAACATATAACAATTATATTTACAGTTAATCTATGTGAACGTTGAGATATCTTGCATCGAGTAACTTTTTTCAGTGGTCCTGAGTCTATCTATATTGCATTCAAAACTACTGTTCCAAAGTTGTGTTTTTGTCATAACTACAGTACTCTATGACTGTTCATGGTCTATCCTCCTTTTCTGTAAAACATTATGCAAGGATGGCCATGACTGTGTATGAAAAAGGAAGGGGTAGCCATTTTAGCCCTCGATTTTATACAGATCCATGCAGTAGTCGGAGGTGCTGTGTTGTGTTAAACCTGTTGGAGAATTAGAAGCTAAAATTCGAAAGGAAAACCTTGGCATTAAAATTAACATTTTGTACTAAGTGGGCAGATTTTTATCAAAATGTAATGCTGAACAATATACAGACTTCGAAATTGTAATAAGCTTTTGAGTGCCCAGCCAGTTCCATTGCAATAGCTGATGTGCAAACAATGTGCATTGCTAGTGGATTTTAAACGCTGGTGCCAGCTATCTATTTTAGCTACTTGACAAATGGTTTACTGCCACGATACAGTACTAAGTGATAACAATAGCCATTTGTTTGGCAGCACTGTGGTATCTGTGCTGTGTTGAATCTAAATAGTGTTCTCAAGTCAACTGTTTATATATTATATATATTAGTACCAGTCAAAAGTTTAAGTACACTTGCTGGAAACTAGGTTTTTTTCATAATTGACAATGTTTTAGGTTGTATACGTTTCTGTAAATACTTGAAAATCAAAACACATGTTACAATATACAAAACAAAACAAGGATTATCAAAGAAATGTTCAAGAAAATTGAAAATTGTCTCTAATCTTGGATTCCTCAAAATAGCCACCCTTTACCTTAATAACAGTCTCACAAACACGAGGCATTCGGTTAACAAGTTTCAGCAGGAACTTCCCAGCTCTTCTGCAACAATTCCCAGAGATGTAGGGCACTTGTGGGTAGCTTTGCTTTGACTCTTCTGTCTAGTTCGTCCCATAGAAGTTCTGTGTGATTGAG
This sequence comes from Polyodon spathula, assembly GCF_017654505.1. NCBI lineage: Eukaryota > Metazoa > Chordata > Actinopteri > Acipenseriformes > Polyodontidae > Polyodon > Polyodon spathula. Next base: position 16,884,036 of record NC_054543.1, read on the forward strand.
GTCTGGAGACTGGGCAGGCCAGGTCATTAGATTGAGTTGTCCTTCGCTTTCCTTCTTCACCAGATAGTTCTTGCACAACTTTGAGGTGCGTTTCAGGTCCTTATCTTGCTGAAGAATGAAGGACTGCCCAACTAGCTGTAATCCTGATGGAATGGCATGTCTCTGAAGTATGCTATGATAGCCATGCTGGTTGAGCTTGCCATGGACTTGGTAAAGATCACCAACTGTCACCAGCAAAGCAACCCCAGACCATGACACTGCCTCCTCCATGCTTGACAGTGGGAACCACACATGCAGAACTCATGCGCTCACCCTCTCTGCTTCTTACAAATACTTGGCGGTTGGACCCAAATATTTCAAATTTTGACTCCTCAGTCCATAAGACCGACTTCCACCCCTCAAATGTCCAGTTTCTGTGTTTTGGCCCAGGCAAATCTCTTCCTCTTATTCTGCACTCTTAACAATGGTTTCTTTGCAGCAGTTCTTTGCAGCTTCATGCAGTCTCCTCTGAACAGTTGATGTTGAAACATCTGTACTTCTAGTAGCATTTAGCTGAGCTTGTATTTCAGGGACAGTTAATCACCGGTTTCGCAGACTTGTGACTCAAATTAACTTGTTCTTTGATTCTGAGGTCACCCTTGGCTTTCCTGACCTTGTTCGGTCCTCATGAGTGCCAGTTTCTTCAAATCATTTGGTGGTCTTGGCCACAGCAGTTAGACACTTGCAAAGTTCTTGCGATTTGTCTTAAAGATTGACCGTCATTTCTTAAAGTAATCACAGACTGTCTTTCTTCTTTGCTTAACTGAGTGTATTTTGCTATTTTCTGCTCCCTTACATTCAGGAATGACAAACTTGTGCCTATGCTACCTATATTTATAGTAATCATGGACCCTCACCTGTTAACAATAATTGATGACAAAAGGTTAATTAGGTAACATGCTAGTTAATTCAGAGAACATCTAACAAAGACACTATTATACTTAGGCCAGAGTTCACACCGTGTTATAGACATTTCAGATTTTTAACTGACTTGGGCTTCAGACTGAAATCCCCTTGCTTTGGGTGACCACTTCATTGAAATTGACAAGATTTACATTTTCATTAAAAAATTAAAATTTTGAATGCAATTCACTTATGATTATCAACTTATATAAGTACACATATCATATAGTGAAATATTAAGTGTTTGTAGACAAGTTTATACAGTTAAAAGCATAAATAATCATGAAAAACCTGGTTTCAAGCAGGTGTACTCACATTTTTGACTGGGACTATATATATATATATATATATATATATATATATATAATACACATACACAGCTCTAGAAAAAATTAAGAGACCATTGCAAAATGATCAGTTTCTCTGGTTTTACTATTTTTATAGGTATGTGTTTGGGTAAAATGAACATTTTTGTTTTATTCTATAAACTACTGACAACATTTCTCCCAAATTCCAAATAAATGCTGTCATTTAGATATTTTTATTTGCAGAAAATGACAACTGGTCAAAATAACAAAAAAGATGCAGTGTTGTAGACCTTGAATAATGCAAAGAAAATAAGTTCATATTCATTTTTAAACAACACAATACTAATGTTTTAACTTAGGAAGAGTTCAGAAATCAGTATTTGGTGGAATAACCCTGATTTTCAATCACAGCTTTCATGCGTCTTGGCATGCTCTCCACCAGTCTTTCACATTGATGTTGGGTGACTTTATGCCACTCCTGGCGCAAAAATTCAAGCAGCTCAGCTTTGTTTGATGGCTTGTGACCATCCATCTTCCTCTTGATCACATTCCAGTGGTTTTCAATGGGGTTCAGGTCTGGAGATTGGGCTGGCCATGACAGGGTCTTGATCTGGTGGTCCTCCATCCACACCTTGATTGACCTGGCTGTGTGGCATGGAGCATTGTCCTGCTGGAAAAACCAATCCTCAGAGTTAGGGAACATTTTCAGAGCAGAAGGAAGCAAGTTCTCTTCCAGGACAACCTTGATGAAGGGCTTTTTTCTAGCTTTGCACAACTTCAGACATTCTTTTTGTAGGTCACTTGATGTCATCCTACGATTGCCGAGTGACATTCGAATGAGTTGTCGGTCATCCCGGTCAGTGGAGAGTCGTTTTCGCTCTCTGCCGGCCTGTAGCTTTGTTGTCCCCAATGTATGCTGCTTGACCTTGTTCTTATGAACCAACGTCTTTGAAATTAAGGATGGAAGCAACCCGACGCTCACTGTATCCCTCTGCCAGTAAAGTCAGAATTGAACCTTTCTTTTCCTCACTCAAAACTTTCCTTTTCAACTCTTTGGGCATGGTCAATAGTTATTTTTTGATTCCAGTAACGTTTGAGGTACTACTAGCACTGTTTTGCCATCCAGCTGGTCCTATTGCAAGAGGATAGTGATGACCACAGGAGTGGTTTTTATACTTTTCCTCGTTAAATAAGATTTGGTTCAGGTGATCCCCTAATCAGTACCTCATTCAGTAGAATGAGGTTTGCCCATGTTGGAATTCAACAGACACTGGAATGGAATGGCTGCCATACATGTAGAGATGCTGATTTAAGAAAAATTTGCAGTGGTCTCTTAATTTTTTCCAGAGCTATATATATATATATATATATATATATATATAACATAAATAAAATGGCTTGGATAAATTAAGTGCTGTGATTGGCTGAACAAGATCACATGACTGTGCGGTAATAATTGCCATACTGCACGGCTATGACATCATAGACCAACTTACTTACCTGATCTATTAATATTACTACACCTTAATAGTAACAATTATCTAAACAGTGTTTCTGTAGGTAAAAATATCAACATACAACTGAAACAGCATTAAATCACTCAACAGTCTGTTTTTTTCATCTTTTACTAAGAATTACAGAAGAATTGGCAAATACAGCAGCTGCATCTACTTATTAAACTAAATAGTGCCTTATAAAACTGACTAGCAAGTATGCAATATTTAAACTCGACACAACAGATACATCTCACCTCTACCCTCCATAAACATATTTAAAACAAAACGACAATCTCTCCTGCTCTCTGCTGACACAACCATTGGGATTTTAAACAAGGTCGGGTTCAGTATAGAATTCTATTGAGCTCGCCGCGGATGGGAAGGACTGCAGCACTGCGCACTGACACGGAAGTTGTTTAGTCCACATATCATCTAATGCTGGTTTACAATCTAGGGAAATTATGCCGGTTACCGTCATCGGTGTGAAAACAGCCTCAGAAATTATTGGTCAGCTTCTCTTGAAGACTCCTGTGCCTGAATAGGGTAATTTGTTACAAAAAAAAAAAAAAAAAAACTCGGGGGGAGGAGAAGGAAGTTTCCAAAACACTGTTCTGTTAGATACAGTAGACCCTGTCTGTGGGGTGGTGGAGGGGAGTAGCACATCTACCAACTTATTTTGCAAGAACATTTTGTACTTAAACCCTACTCCAGTTCTTAGTTGGTTCCCAATATCCCTCAAGTCTACACTAATCATACAACATAACACAATGTTATACAAAAGGTCAAAGGTAACACTCACCTAGGGAATGATGCAAGCTGAACTGTAAAAATATAAATATGAACAATGGCTCTGATATTAGAATTCAGAATTACTACGAGCCTTAGCATGTTTAAGCATTTTTACACTACCATATACTAGCCTTTTATTTGTAGAGAAAAAAAAAAAATCAACATTTATGTATTTCCACTTTTAATCTGATATCTATATCTGCAATTCAAGTAACTTGAAGATGTGTCTCTTTCTTTTACAGGACCGGAATCGGCCCTATGATGGTTTTAACTTGCACTCTTTGGAGAATTCCTTAATGGATATTATAAGGACTGATCACGACAAAGGTAAACACTACCCTCCCAGTGGCGCACCAGTGACTATCGCTGATATAATGTGGAGGAATCATTTTGCAGGTTAGGAATATTCATACATACATGCATACATGCTTTTTTTGGCTTCATTTGAAAAAAGTCATCTTTTGGATGCTCTAGATTTGATTTAAGTAACAACTGTATTTTGTGCACTATTCTTTTTTCAATTTGAAACCACTGTGACATAACATTGCCCTTACCTTCAAAATCGTGCATGTGACATAACATTGCCCTTACCTGCAAAATCGTGCATGTACTTTTTTTTTCTTTTTTTTTTAAACTTTAAAGCAAAGACTTTTGCATCTGCTGCTTTTTTTTAAGGTTATTTTTGCAGCACTACATATTGAAATGCTGGGTCTTGGAATAAATCGCAGCTTACTTTTGATGAGTTTGTTTAATATTTTCTGCAGGTATGTTTATACTCTCATTGAGATGAAGATAGGGATGTCAGTTAATCTAAGCAGAACACCGATTTAAAGATGCTAGCACTTGATGCTGACTTTGCAAAATAAGGTTATTTATGGAAAGATGTATGCTTTGTCCTTAAAGTATTTTAACCTTTTCTCCATTTAAAAATAAAAAAATAAAAATAAAAACTAAACAAAAAACCTTAAGTAATTATAGGCCATACAGACAAAGTGTTAATTTGTCATGGTTTATTCCACGGATGCCTCTTTGAAGTCTATTTTTGTGGATTTAATAATATTTGATATGTATGTTAATTTTCTAGACTGTTGATATAGAAACCAGTATCCTACTCAATTCATCAAACGGATAAAAAAAAAAAAAAAAAAAAATAATTATTTGTGAATAAAGCCTATCATGCAGCTGTTTGGATCAATTAAGTACATCCCCTTGTCTCATTAGAAGTGTCATTAAAAATATGGTGTGTATGTACAGGAAATTGGGCGATAAGGTGGCCCATTATACACTGATCATGTCTGTCGAAACATAACCTTGTCGCCTCAGACTTTTTCATGTGAAGTGTAGTTTAAGTATATTAATAGAGTTCGATAATTGTCAATGGCAAATCAGTGCTGTGCTACTGTATTGCACGTCCCGTGTACTAGCACTAGAATATCATTTTAATATCCGGCATAGAGAGAGCTGAATTCTGAATAGCTAACTAACTAACTTCCATTCACTATAATTGTAGTAGGATTTATTTAGTTTGAAAAGCATTTTGCAATACAGAATGGAACCCACAAGGGAAGAAGGCTATTCCATCATGATAGTCTGAAACTAGCACGAAATTAGTTTGTTCTTGACTTTGAGTGGTAGACGGTAGGTGCTAGTGTTCTGAATGTTTTTAGTTTTATGGATTGATATAGACTAGGATATTTACATTTACAGTTCTTTGTATAAGTTGTATTGGTCACATACCATGGATGAAAACATCTGTATTCAGTTTAGATTTACCAGATCCCCCACCGCTACTGTTAGGTTAACATTATTCTACAGCTTTGTAAACAGTACTCAATTGTCCTTCTGGTTTCCAGTATTTAGTTATAACACTGTATAGTAGTATACAGGAGGAAGCAGGCTGACATGTGAAGCAGAACCACTGTACCCATCAGTGTGTACACAGTGGCGTATCACAAAATACCAGGGCCCCCCAGCCAAATATGGAGGGAGGCCCTAAGCGTATCAGCACAGCTGAGGAGCCTCCTCTCATGCAGCACATACACATATATAAACCCTTTTAACAAACATGAACAACAGTTATTCAAAAAAGATAGTTTAATTCCTTTAAAACTTCCCCTCCCTATGAATCAAATGCTTCCCACTCAAAATATATAAAACCATTGTCTGACCTTTTGCTTGGAACTGTTCCCGGTGTAGTAGCCCTCATCTGACCACTAAAGAGCTGGAGAATCAGTGCCTGCTTGCTGCTCTAAAACTGGGGAGTGGTGGTGCTTTTTTCTTTCTTTTTTTTTTTTTAAATGGGCATCATCACTTATTTTACTAAAAGAGAGATTGCTGTCTCACATTTTTTTGTGCACACTCCTTTATTAAGGCTTTCACTTCTAAATTGCCTTGCTCGTTCACTCTCTGTGGTCAAGGTTCAATGGGTCATTGAACTTCTAAGGTATTTTTTGATAAATTTCAGTTTTGAGAAGGACCTTTCTGCACTCTCCACAGTAACTGGTACAGTCAAAAAAGAGTTTGTGCCGTTGCAACTTCCAAAACACTAGGCAATATAGAGTTGTGTTTTAAAAAAAAAAAAAAAAAAAAAAAAAAAGAAGCTCAGTTAGATCTTAATCGTACCACCAGCAATCTGTTGTATTTCGGCTTTCAATGCGCTTCTGAGTGACAGTAGCTGTTTAGGAAAGTCTGGAGATAAAATCCCCGTCGTGCTGAGCTGCCAGGGACTCGGCTGATTTAAATAGTGCATCATCATGAGCACCAAGAAGGACGCACAAAATGAAACCGGTTCACTGTAGTGTTCATTCCACATAAACAGGTTTTCAACTGTGTAAGAATAATGCCAATGTTGGTGTAGAACACAGCTACCTTAAAATGTTCCTCGGGGTTAGATAATCTTTGGTCTTCACAGATTTTTGTTCAATTCCCCAACTACTTGCAAGTGAAGATGCGGTAGCTTTAGTTTCTCCAAACTGCTTTCTAAAGCTTGTAAATGTCTCGGTTGCACTATTTAACATTTTAGTTGCTAGAAAAAGGTCCATGTCCTTAGACTGAGGCAGTTTCGATACGATGTTTACTGTCTCTAGTACTTTGGACTGGATCACAACCATGAGCACGAACTCGAAGGTATCCATGCGTTTTTTCAGTCCAGCTGTTTCTGAGCACTCATCTGTCTTTAGACTATAGAATGATTGTACTTTGTGCTTTTATAATATCAATGAAGAGGAAGTGTTGAGCAAGGAGAGCATCGTGTCTGAATGTCCAACATGTGGGACAGTTTTTTTTCAGCATCAGGTTTGCAGAAGACGTTATTTTAGTAAGGAGCTCCCACCGTTTGATGCTTTGAATAAAAAATGAGTATAGTAGCTACACATTGTCATAAAATTCTCTAATTTCAGAAATTTTCATGCAAGCATCATTCAGTACAAAACTTAAATTATGAGCAGCACAGTGCACATACAGTGAGTTCATTTTTATGTATTCGTTTCTGGACAACAGAGTAAATTCCACTCATTGTGCTCGCTCCATCATACCCCTGTCCTCCTACATTTTTTAATTGACAAGCCTTTGTCTTTGATCATTTTCACTATTTCAATCTCTAGCCCCTGAGCACTTTGATCTGTAATGTTATGGAAACCCAAAAAGCTCTTACTTGATTTTTACTTCGATTGGAATTTCATTAACATCATGGGATACCGTCACATATCGAGAAACTTGGCTAAGTTGGTCTTCCTTTTTTATATCTTGTCCGTAATAACAGAATAAAATTGAGCCTCATATCTCAGTAACTCTTCCATTTTGTATTTATTTATTTTTTGACAGCAAATCAATCAGCTCGTTTTGTATTCGTTGGCTAAGAGATTTTACTTTGGTGTCTTTTCAATTAACTGTTTTAAAACTGGGTCATATTTACTTAAGACTTCTATGACTGACAAAGTTTCCACTGCTTTTCTCTAACTTTTCTCTGTGTCCTCGGAAAGCTAGACTGCAAGTAGCCAATGTAAGCGTAATGTCAATGACTCTCTGTGAAACAGCTATCCAACAGCTCACCTGGTCTCTGTATTCAGCTTTAATTCCAGGTCGATAGTCTCATCATTTCTCCATGTGTCGTAAATAGCAGAGGCTGCTAAATGTGAATGTGCCATTTCGTGTTCTTTCATTTTTCGTGAAATGCCCTGCCAATCTTTTATTCCATCTGCCCATGCTTGTTTGCGATCTCTAAACAGCCAACACGGTTCACAGTATACACTATCTAGTTTTAAAGAATAAACAGCCACTTCCTGGGAACCTTATCTCCATTCTTAGTTACTTTGTAATAGTATCCACTTGAAAAACATCTGTTTTTGTTATCTGGAGGGAATGATTCTTTGGGCTTGCAAGACCTGTTTTTAATAATTAACTTTTACATTTGCATCACCGATATTTACGGGATTATTTGCTCTATCAGGTGGTAACGGGTCGCCTGGACAACAATCTCTAGTTTCAGCTTCCAGTTTGTCTAGTTTGTTTTCAGTCAAAGTTTCATTATTTGCCTCATCATTAGTGACTAGGGGCATATCATCAGGGTTGTCTGTATTTTGACTGGAGCACAACGGTTGGTCAAGGTGTAACTCTGGCTCTGGCTGTGATGATGACGATGCTGATTCTGAATCGCGGGTAGCAGACCTAAAGAGTTGTTATTTTTGGCAACTTGCTTTTATGTATCTGCTCTGTCTCTTTATTCTGCCAATTTTGAGAGCCACTCAAATACTTCCTTGTGGGACTAGAACGCTTCATACCTTATAATTAAGTCATTCACAACCTAAACTGAAATGTGAACTGAACAAAATTCCTGTTAACACTTGTTGGTTCTGTAGAATGAATCCTACAGGGCAGCGACATGCATGAAGCATTGACCCGCCCCCTGGTGCTGATTCGTCGCAGGACCATGAAAATTGCCGGGGGGTGGGTGGGGGGGATATATACATCACAACATTTTAAACCAATTAAGATTGACAGATTGTCTTCCAATCTGAGGCCTCCTGTTAGACGTGGAGGCAGGGCCCCTTGTAACGTGGGGGCTGCAGGGGCTTACGTTACGCCACTGAGTGTACATGCCTGCTCACTGTTCTTGACAGTGGGGAATTCAATTAAATGAAAGAGAGTATGAGTTAGTGCACAAAACAATACTGAGAGTGTGTACATCGGAAATATTTTTCCATTGTTCAAGGATACATATTGACTTTTTTTTTTGCCATAAAATCTGAATTAAATGTTTCATACAGTCGACGCCGCCTAATCAGGATACCCTTAATCGGGATTGCTGCTTAAATGGGATATAACTCCGGGTGACGGTTCTATTTATGTCATTTAAGTGGGACATCACTTTGTTTAATTGGGATACAGTATTTTCAAATGGTGTATCACCTTTCAGAGCAAGACGGGCCGAGTAGCAGAGTGCAGTGAGTACGTGATTACGCTGCGAGTTGCGTTCATTGTGTAAACCACATTGAACTCTTTAAGGAGCCTGTCTCCTGTGGTTTCTCAGACTTCTCTTGCAGAGAAGGTTGGCATGTCAACATCGCAGGTGCAATTCATTTTGTTTATGAATAATAAAAAAAAAAAAAACATTGGCTCGTATTTTAAATTATGTATTTAACATTTAATTATAATGTGATATGATTTGTTTCTTTCTTTTCATTAAAAATCCAAAAAGTATGACCTAAGGTCATCTCATCTGCCTCTTATTTAATTGGGACAGCCGCTTACTTGGGATATTTTTCCTTCTTCCAAGGCGTCCTGATAAAGCAGCGCCAACTGTAGTAGTTTTTTTGTTGGATTATCTGAATTTTAAGTAATCGGAAAATATATTCCATTTGTCAGGAAGTTTTATGGGTGATTCTTTGAACTCTGGCATGTCTCTGGCATGTAACTGAAGCAGAATTGATTCTCTAGGATTTCAGTTCTCCTGTTGTAGCAGAAAACTTGAAGAGCCTGCCATGGTCTTGTATTGTATGCCTCTAGGGATTTCATAGATGGGAGAAAACTTAAAAACAGATTTTATAAAGCGGGACCAGTCCATAGATTGGTGTTTTAAATGAGTTGGTACTGTAGTAGACAAGTAGTTGCCATTACAATATCTTTTGATTTAGTGTGGTCTTGGACCGTCATTCTGCCTCCAAATGCATTTTGTTGGCTGATGATATAAAGGCCAATTTGTCAAATCACTTTTGTTGCTGATATACACTGAACAAGAAAATAAACACAGCATACAACAATTTCATATAAGTTACATTTCATATAAGGAAATCGGTCAATTGAAATAAATTCATTAGGCCCTAATCTATGGATTCCACATGACTGGGAACACAGATATGCATCTGTTGGTCACAGATACCTTAAAAAAAAAAAAAAAAAAAAAAATAGGTAGGGGCGTGAATCAGAAAACGACCATTGACCACCATTTGCCTCATGCAGCGCGACACATCTCCTTCGCATAGAGTTGATCAGGCTGTTGATTGTGGCCTGTGGAATGTTGTCCCACTCTTCTTCAATGGCTGTGCGAAGTTGCTAGATTTTGGTGGGAACTGGAAAACGCTGTTGTACACGTCGTTCCAGAGCATCCCAAACATGCTCAATGGGTGACATGTCTGGTGAGTATGCAGACCATGATAGAACTGGGACATTTTCAGCTCCCAGGAATTGTGTACAGATCCTTGCGACATGGAGCCGTGCATTATCATGCTGAAACATGAGGTGATGGCGGCAGATGAATGGCACGACAATGGGCCTCAGGATCTCGTCAAGGTATCTCCATTCAAATTGCCATTGATAAAATGCAATTGTGTTCATTGTCCATAGCTTATGCCTGCCCATACCATAACCCCACCGCCACCATGGGGCACTCTGTTCACAACGTTGACATCGGCAATCCGCTCGCCCACACGACGCCATACACGATGTCTGCCATCTGCCCGGTACAGTTGAAACTGGGATTCATCCGTGAAGAGCACACTTCTCCAGCGTGCCAGTGGCCATCGAAGGTGTGCATTTGCCCACTGAAGTCGGTTACGACGCCGAACTGCATTCAGGTCAAGACCCTGGTGAGGACGACGAGCACGCAGATGAGCTTCCCTGAGGTGGTTTCTGACAGTTTGTGCAGAAATTCTTTGGTTGTGCAAACCCACAGTTTCATCAGCTATCAGAGTGGCTGTTATCAGATGATACCGCATGTGAAGAAGCCGGATGTGGAGGTCTTGGGCTGGTGTGGTTACATGTGGCCTGCGGTTGTGAGCCCGGTTGGACGCACTGCCAAATTCTCTAAAACGATGTTGGAGGCGGCTTATGGTATAGAAATGAACAATCAATTCTCTGGCAACAGCTTTGGACACTCCTGCAGTCAGCATGCCAATTGCATGCTCTCTCAAAACTTGAGACATTTGTGGCATTGTGTTGTGTAACAAAACTGCACATTATAGAGTGGTCTTTTATTGTCTCCAGCACAAGGTGCACCTCTGTAATGATCTTTTCTTGAGATGCCACACCTGTCAGGTGGATGGATTATCTTGGCAAAGGAGAAATGCTCACTAACAGGGATGTAAACAAATTTGTGCACAAAATTTGAGAGAAATAAGCTTTGTGTGCGTATGGGGAAAATTTCTGGGATCTTTTATTTCAGCTCATGAAACATGAGACCAACACTTTACATGTTGTGTTTATATTTTTGTTCAGTGTAATAAATTTATTAAGTACTTTTTTTTAATTTAGTCGTTACCAATTTATTTTTTTTATTTTCTCCCAATTTGAAATGCCCAATTATTATTTGGGCTCAGCTCACCGCTACCACCCCTGTTCTGACTCGGGAGTGCCGAAGATGAACACACGCTGCCCTCTGAAGTGTGTGCCACCCAGGAGCTACAACTTTGGAGGACAACGCAGCTCCTGGGCCGCTAACAGTCAAGCCCGCAGGTGCCCGGCGAGACTACAGGGGTCGCTGGTGCGCTGTGAGCTGACGACACCCTGGCTAACCATTTGTATGTATTTTTCAATACAAGTGTTGACTTATTTAATAGTAATGGAGTTAAAGTCCTCTACTCTTTAGAATATTCTAATATACCTCTGTGGTTCTTGGGAACTTTTTTTGTCCAGATTAAGTGTTACAGTAAGCAAAATGTAGGGTACAGTCTAGAAATGCACTTGAATGTTTGGTACTGAATGACTAATTGTAATCATGTTTACTATGAAACATAAGCAGGGTGCTACTATACAGTATGTATTGTGCTGTAAATTAAAATTATTATACTGAGTGCTGTGCCAAGCTATTCAGTGTGTACCGGTAAGACCTGAGAACTGAATTCAGAGACAAATATTAAAAGGAGAAATTTGTTTTATCATTATTTTATGTGATGAGCTGATTTGAGTCCACCAACTGTGTTTGTATTGGACACATTTAAGTGCCGCAGAGTTTCGGTAAAGAAAGCACCCTGTGAGATTTAACTTTGAAAGCTGTTGCGGTTTACCTTTCTGAGAGTTTTAAGTTAATTTTGTGGAAAGGTGAACTGGCACACAGAGAAATTCTTTGTAAGAAAAAGCTTTCTGAAGCTTATTTCTATCATATGGAACTGGTTTGTCAATTCTTGTGCTATTTTTGGAATTAAAAAACACCAGAGCATAGCAGGTGCTTTTTTTAAAGCTGGGACTAGAGTATTTGCAGTCTAAAATATATATTTATATTTCTTGTTCCTCTTTCTGTCCCTTGTGCTGTAAGGTGATGAAGTCCAGTCTGACTTTTAAAGCTACATTTTCGCTGTTTCTTATTTCCCTCTCATGTAATTGCTTGCAACGTTGTATAAATCTAATGTGTCATGGCCCAACTGACAATATTGGAATTCTTTACAAGTCACAGGGTCGTGGCTAACTTGTAAAATAAATCCTATTCACCTATTTAGTCTGGTTAGTTAAAGTGGCTTTTAATAATTCTTCCAGATTAACTCTTGACCGCACATCAGTCCAGTTGAAATGGAATGTTATTCTGTGTTGTGGTGGGGTGATGAACTAGCCATTTCTTTTATTTGATGCACTGGAACGCACAAGTCAGCTGAGATCACATGTGGAGAATTACACTTTTGTCTGGTAACCCTTCCCAATCCTGGGCCAGTGGGATTTCAGCTGGAAAAGCACAGACAAAAGGCAGAACGGTTCAGCAGAAGGCACAACACTTAAGAAATCATGCTTTGTCTGTTTTTTTGGGTTTTTTTTCCTGCCTTATCTATAGTTTTGAAATCTTCCCCCTTAAGCAACAGAGGCAGACATTTGCATAAGAGTCATAAGAGGTTGTTTTGCTTTCCTTTTGTCTTGTTTATTTTCTATCTTTTTGTCTTGTTTATTTTAATAGTGCCCTTTTTGTTGAGTGGAAGGAGGCATTGTTGCTGCTACTATAGTGCTGATAAAACTCTGAGCACCCATTTTATCTTAAGTCTGCTTTTTCCAATATGGGATAAAAAGACAAGAAAGGAGACTAATTTCACTCTTGACTGTCCGGTTACTTCCTTGGCTCGGGTTTTCTTTCGGTCACTCTCCTGGGCTCAAGGGCTTTTAGACGGCACAGTTCCAGGTTTTGGTGTTCATTGCTGTTTTTTTTTTTTTTTTTTCTGTCTTAATTGACTGTTCTATTGTTTTTGGAAAGTGCTTTGAAAGGTGCTGTATAAATTCAGTGTTTTTATTGAGTGCCCAACATCATATTGGCTTCTTGTGGCCACAAGTGTGTCCTTCTCGCAATATAATGTAGCTCATTCAGAGAGCAGTGTAGATTGTTGCAGTTCATATCATAAGCTGTAATAAATGTTAGTGTAAAAAAGGCTTTTTTCATAACATTTTTTGCATATTTTACTCCATTCTTCAACTTGAATTATCCCAAAACGTGCATACATATGCAGATATTTAAGAGGTTTAAGTGGCATAGGCCTATAACTTAAGTAACTGTAAGTAAAGTGGTGTCCCCTTAGAGAGATGTGGAAGTGAATTGTTCATTATTGAATTTATTAGTATCTACTTGAAAATTAATTTACAAAGCCACTAAGAATCAGTAAAATTGGTCATATGAACAAGTCTACTTAAACTCCTAAAATCCAATGTGTTTCGTATTCACAAAGCAATGCAGCAAATGGTTTTAAGTATGTTTTTTGAATGGGAGGCCTCAGCTGTACTACAAACTTTGTATAACAGGTGTGCTGGGCAGATAAACTTCCTTTGTGTCTGAAACTGAGAGACTGTATTGAAAATAGCAGGTGGGACAGTGGAACACAAATACGACTACTACTACTACTAAAACAAAATCCTGAAACTGAGCTATAGTAAACAGCTCTATGCTTAGTCACTTTTTTAATCTTTGTGGGTAGCTTTATTATTCTTAAGTATTTCCTTTTCAACCATGCACTACAGGAGTCACTAAAAACTGTGTGTGTGTGTGTCTGTATTCCTCTTGGCTGTTAAATTCCTGAATTTGAAGTTTCAAGGTAAAGTTTCTAGCATCTTTCTGGAGAGAGTACCATCAGATATTGTTGATCTCACAGCAGCACCTTTTATTACAGTAATAAAAAAAATTGGTCAAAACTCCAAGCAGTGACACGGCCAGTTGAATTTGCTGGCTCTCTTTGTCAGCTGTTTTAATTGCATGTGTGTCAATCTGTATTCTCGCTTTACAACCCCTAGTGTACTGTATGTGCAGCTTATACTACTGTCCTTTTTCAGCGTGTCTGAGCTTCAAGTCTAGGCTATGTAGAAACCTTTGTGTGTCACGATTGCTTTACAGTGGTACACAGTGATGGATGTAGATCTTGGTGATCTACCTTTTCGTGATACTCATGGGTGTGTATGGTACGATCATACTGTAAATGCATATTGTAGTTCAAAGCATTTTACCAATATTGAGTAAGAACTTTAATTCCTCCTGGACTGTCACTTAAAAAAAAAAAAAAAAAAAAAAAAAATACCTTCCAGACTTAGTTACAAGAAAGAACTCGATGAAGTGCTTGGAATGCCTGGTGGCTACTCTAGATTAAACGCAAGTCATTGCAGTGAATATACTTCTAGTTTTGTATTTTACACTTTTTTTTTTTATAATACAGTCTGTTGTGTAGTAAATGCTGGAACTGGTTATTATAATGTTTTTTTAGTAACTGCTACATAATAATACGCCAATGCTTTCATGTTACTTTTTTTTTTAACATGAAAACTATTATTATGTAGCCGTTATTAAAAAAGAATTATAATAACCAGTTCCAGCATTTACTACACAACAGACTGTATTATAAAAAAAGTGTAAAATACAACACTAAAAGTATAGTCACTGCAATGACTTGCGTTTAATCTAGAGTAGCCACCAGGCATCCCAAGTACTTTATCGAGTTCTTTCTTGTAACTAAGTCTGGAAGGTATCTGTCATAATTTTTTTTTTTTTTTATCTGTAGTCAGTGAACCCCTTTTTTTGTTGATATGGAAATTTCATCAATTCATGCTGCTACCTTTCCCAGTTGATGGCTGATGAGGACAGCTTAAAAATAGTCAAGGCCAGGTGGTGAAATATCACACAGCCAGACAGCACCCTGCAATGGGGCTGCATTCAGATAAAATGAGCAGTGCTATTTTAGCAAATGAAACTGAACCATATTTCTACCCAGAGACAAGCAAGCAAGCAGGCTTCTGTAGAGAAAGAGGGCAGTCATCCCCTAGAGTATTCTTTATACGTTGCAGCTCTTTTGTGTGCCACTCTGTTGGGTTTACACTACCTATACAACTGCCCATCCAATTGTGATGTTCTGAACATTCTTGGAATCCAGTATATGTGAGTTCTGGCTTGTTGGGCTAATGAAGGCTATATCTTGGGGACTATTCGCGTCAAAGGAGTGACTTGTGTATTTTTTACAGTACTTTCTGTGAATGTAGACCAGGGAACATCTTTCTGTGCCATCATGCATGCTTGTTGGTGACAAATTGCTACTGGAAATACCATTAACACTACAGTTTCGAGGACCAAAATAAATACCATCTGTGTGCTTAGTTTCTATTGCCAGAGAGCTAAACCTAAGCAAATAAAAAAAAAAAAAAAAAAAAAACCCACAGTGAAATAGCTTGAATATCCACAGAATCAATTTTAAAACAAGAGACTCAGGTTGCCTAGTTCCTGTACTCCTATTTTCAATTTCTTGTTGAAACACACTGTTCATATCACCTAACCATTTGTTCTGTAGCTATGTGTAGAATTGTTATGAAATGTTACGTGGACATACCTTTGCACCCCTTCTTATGCCTTGCTGAATCCAAGTCATGGCGACCTACTTACGCAGGAGTTCTGTCTTTGGTAGGTTGGGCTAATTAACAGAGATTATATCCTACAAATTTAAAACATATTATAATTTTGTTCCCCACATTCTACAGTTATAATATTTTGTGTGCTGTGTTGTTTTTTTTGTTTTTTTCAATCTGAATTCTAAAACTGGGAATATGAGTACATGTCAGACTAGCAGGGTTTGAGATAATAACTTGGAAGTTTTTAGCATGCCTTATGTTTTTAATATCTTCAGAACCATTCCTTGGATTGTGATCAAACCGAATAGTTACACAACTGTTTTCATAGAATACCACCAGCTTACTGCTTTGTTGGAGAACTTGTTTCAAACCCCCTCAGCCTGTTATGCATTCTACATTTCACACATGCCATGTGACTTAACATTTTGAGAGGTGTCTTGTATTTCTCTATTGCTTTATTTCTAACAATTCCCTCCTTCACATTCTTTGCACACAAGACACCTCAACCCAGTCTCCTCGCACAGTATACAGTGAGCCCATGGGTCCTGCTTTTTCTTCCATTTTACAACTGCTAGTTGTACTCTTAAATGACATTTGTTGTTGTACTATTTTAATATAGTTTTGGATTTATATGTTTTAAACCTTCAACATGTAAAAATAAATATCAAATGAAAACCATATGGGGCACACACCTTTCAGAAATATGAAGGAAAGAAAGCAGACTGAGAGAACCCAATGTTCCAGTGCCTGGTTGAACTTACTTAAAAAGTAAGTCATTTTCTCATAATCATCCAGGTAGTGGAGATTAGTACATTAAAATTGCATTAGAGTAAATACTGAGTTTTTATTTGGAATAGCTGTAAGGGGTTTTAAATGGTGTGGGGCTTCCTTCTGTCAAGGTCTCAAGCCACTTTCAGCAGGATTTGTGGTCTGTAACAATCCTAACCTTTTCAATAAAAAAAAAAAAAAAAAAAGACTTTAATTAAAGTACTTTTTATTGATGCCTTTTAAAGCTGGCTCAATTCGTCTTTTTGCGAGTTAATAGCTTTTTCACTGCCTACCCAGTCAACAAATTGCTTCAGCACTCAGCTTGCTCCCCCTTATTAAGGGACTTGCAGTCAGCTAGTCAGCAGGAAAGTAGTCTGAGAACCAGTGATGCCACGTGTCTCAAAGCTGGTTAGAGAATAAAATAAAAGGGTACAAGTAGAGTAGCTGGGTAAAAAAAAAAAAAAAACCCTAGCCTGTGATATTATGTAGATCAGTAGCAAAAGTTGCAGCTAATTATGGTTTTTATGGTTAACTGATTTTGCTATGTACTTTACTGCAGTGCTTGAAATTAGAAATCGTTTTTTGTTTTTTTTTATGTTTGACTATTCTTTCAAAATGTAAATGAGATGTTTTTTTAGTTGGAAAGGTCATGGCAATCTGTTTCACAATACTGACAGCTTTTATACTTGCAGCATGGCAGGAGATGACGTGTGTTTCAGATGTCAAATACATATAGGCCTAATACTTGCTGCGGGAAGGATTTGAATGTACAGTATACATATTTCAACATCCTTGAGGACACAGATATTGGATGATGATGATTATTATTAGTATTATTATTATTGTGTGTAAATGTATCATTTTTTAATGTATCATATTTTTAGTAGACAAATTTGAATGTACAATTTTGAAACAAATTGTCGATTTGGCTGTATTTTGTCTTAAGACACTACTCAGAACAAGAATACTAACATTTCTGCATTTCTTTAAAATGGGGTGTCCGTTTCTCTCTTGACAGCCCCCCACATTATATTCTTTCATTGTCTTTTGATACTTCTTTTTTTTGTCATTTCAAATGAAAAAGATTACAGCCTTCAGTTTCATGAATAAATGACTTTGCAATTTCTTTTATCACCCAGCATTGGTTTACAGTAGTAGCTGTAATACTATAGATGGCAGTTGCCCAGCAAGTACTGTACAGCAGGCAACAAGACCATGCTTGAGTTTGTATTCTTTACAACACTAGGAAGGTCCTACACTCCCTTATCTTCCTTTTTATATTGTGTTGAGTGCCATGGTTTGTCTTGATTTGCATTTAACTAATGTATGTCGGTATGTTATTGTGGAATGTTACTGTACCTGGTTGAGGATTTTGGCTATAAAAGTTTCCACTTAATTGGGAGATAAGGATCTCTTGGTATCTACGTGTGAATCGCAAAGTAAAATGTAATTGCAAGTACTGTAAATTATTTGAATATTGAATTTAACTTTTGTTTTCCAGGTCGCATGGGTCTAAATTTCCATCATCCAGGAACTGATAACATCATGTCACTAAATAGTGAGTATTTGTAAAAAGTAGCATGCTTGTGTCTAAATGTCACATGCAATAACAACTGACTGCTGAATTTTCCAAGCCCAGGTAGTTTTTAATCATGTGCATTTGTTGTGTGTTTCCTATAAAAGAGCAGCTAGCTGGATGCCTCGGACAGACTTTATTAATAATTCACAGGTTAGACAAACAGTAAGCACACCGGCTATTTGTATGTTCGAATACGACTGATGTTAGTTTAATTATGCAAATGGAACTGGTAGAAAGAGGACACCTCTACTGTATATCCACTCATTTCAGAGTTGCCTTCATGTAAACTTGCCTTTTACTCTTTGCATATGATTGCTTGCCTACCAGCTATAATTGTGTAAAAAACATTGGAACACATTATTCAAGATAATGTGCATGCTTCCCTTGGTTTTCATTTATGCCGGCCCTGTGAATGTTTACCATCATTAACTTTAGACCCCTTGTTCACTGCCTCCAGGGTATTTCCTTTCTTGGATTTAGTTTGCTGTGTCCTAAGCTATTTAGTGCTTTTATATGGTCAAAGTAAGATTTTAAAATCAATTCTAAAATACACTGGAAGCCAGTGCAGTGAGGCCAGCACGGGAGTTATATGATCCCGTTTTTTTGTTCTCGTGAGAACCCTTGCAGCTGCATTCTGAACAAGCTGTAAACATGATGAGGAAGCCCAGCAAGTAAACCATTGCAATAATCAAGTCTAGATTAAATTAAAGCATGAACTTAGTTTCTCTACATCAGCCAGAGGAAGAAAAGACCTAATTTTAGCAATGTTTCGTAGGTGATGAAGACACTTCTATAATTTTTCGAATATGTGCCTCAGAATCAAATATAACCCCCAGGTTTCTTGCATCAGGTTTTATATTAGAGGTCCAGTTGCCCAAATAATGTTTTAGGTAGTTAATGCCTTTACAAGGTTCATAAAACTTACTACACAGAGCTTTGTCTATTCATTGTGTGTCTGGATTTATTATACAGTAAAATTATAAGTGAAACGACCAACAAAACACCTTTACGCATATCTAGAATAAAACAGGTTGATATCCTTGAAATAAATTATACGTTATAATACTGTATCTCTGTATATTCGAACTAAAAGGCACAAGTCTGAGAGAATGTTGTTTTGTCCAAACAATAGGGGACTATAATATGTAAATCCAGGATTACATTAGTAATGGTTGCCTGATCTGTGCCGTGTTGCTGAGTGAAATGCAAGATATCTGGTGCTTGTCACGTGTCTTTACCAGTGCTTCAGCATTGGTAAGCAAGGCAGTGAACAGTCTCTGAGCAAAGCTGATGGACATTATTTGAAAATGTTTTTTTAAAAATCAGTTTTCTAATCAAGATATAGGCAGGATCCAATGTGCTGATTTTCACACACTTATCAGCACTAGTCATGGATACCTAACTTTACCTTATGTAAGGTAGTTGAAGATTAGTGCTAATTCTGGCGTGTGAAACTCATTATTCTTGGCATGATAATTGAGCTGAACAAATTGAAGTTATTGATAATGCAATGGATTTTAGCTCCTTGGTTATTGCTATTTTAAGGGATTTTTGGCAGCTGTTTTGACATCCTGTAGAGTATTAACATTTGTAGCAGTACTGTAGACCACAACCTGGAAACATCATGCAGCTTGTGACAGTTGCAACAAGGATTGCAAATTGAAAAAATATATAGCCTATACTTTTTGTATCAAAGAAACCTTCCTGCAGTCTATTGTCTTGCGCGTAGTTTCACAGACCCAGATTTTAGCACTAAACTTGATCATTTAGGTACGGTAATCTAAGATTAGAGCTAATCCGGGTCTATAAAAATAATGTTAAAAGCCAAGGGCTCTAAAAGCCTCCATTTGACTTTAGGAAGACTGACACTCTTTTGTGTACTTGTGATAGAAACTAATGCTGCCTTCAGATCTGATTTAGATCTGTCACGTGTAGTCTGCTTCCATCATCTTAAAAAAATAAATTCAATAGGCTTAAAAGGGGTCAAGGCAGGGTTAGTATTTGTTTCCAAAGGCACACTCTCCTGCATCTTCTCTGAGCTTTTCTCCAAGCACTGGTACATTGAATTTTTATTAATGATGTACTTTTCTTTTACTTACTAAAATGCTGATTTAAGGGAAGCCTTTGTTACAGAAAACACATGCAAAGCTTTTCAGCAGCTGTGCAGGAAACAGTGTGTAGGTTTTCTAGCACATATCCTTTAAGAAATGTATTCTCTATATAAAAAGCACTACACGGTAATAATACAAGGCATCATGTCTATTGTGAAACCCAGATAAGAGCCCATTGCCTGGAAAATGATGAACGTCAAATTCAATATCAGTTTTGCAAGTGTTTGATTAATATCGGTCTTGTTTATCAGAAAAAAACAAACAAAAAAAACAAAAGGTTCTTGAGAATAAACCTGACCTTTTTTAGTTGTTCTGAGATGTACAGTGAAACAAGAACTGCCCAAAAATATAATACTACCTTTTTGTATTTCCTGATTTTGGAAATTCACAAATTTAGTTAATTCACCCATTTGGCTAATTCAGTTATAGTAGTCCATGTTGTCAGTAAATTGAACAGCGATATATTTAACTGTATAAGGATCCTTCACAGATTTCACTTCAGTATTTTATATAAATTTTGTGTAAATCAGATGGTGAAATAAAGAGGGAGCACTGTCTGTCTGTTCTTTTTGTTTTGATAAATGATTGTTTGATACATTTTTGGTGCTAGTGGAAAGCGTTGGCAGTGTTGGAGTCTGTAATCCTCTGTATTATCCACGTAGTGAGGCTAGCACAAGTAATGGCAATGGGAGCTTCCATGCATTGCTCTGCATACATGCCTCAAGTCTGCCCTGGACTGGAGGGATCACCCTCTTAGGGAGAAGCAATTTAGCCTCCTTGCCAAGAATGCATATAATTTATGTTCCATACATCGAACAGCACAGAGACGAGTTATATTTTGACAAACATGGTTCCTTATGATCCCTACTAAGAGGACGCAAACTAAAAGTATTTCCTACTCAAACCAAAATAACTGAAGAAAACATGTCTACTGTATATATTGCCTACTGTTTTAATAATATATCTTAGAAGTGCTAAAAGTACATTGATGGCAATACCCACAGCTTTTGTTTTTCTGTGTTCACATGCAGCCAGGAGCTATGGACGAAGAAGAGGTAATGTCCTATTTATAATATTCTGTGTGTTTTGCTTGAAGGCTTGCGGGTAACCAAAATCAATCATTTTGAGTGCAACTGTGAAAAATGTGACGTGTGATTGTTTGCTTCATCTTGTTTTCGTCGTTTTGGGTTAATCATTGTTAATAGATGGGTTTTTTTTTTTTGTAATCTGAATTTAATCAAATCTGGGGGTATAAAATTGCAGTAGGCTGTTTAACCAATAACTTGCAGTTTGTTGCTTGATGAAAATGCATTTTGCTTGTTCAGTTTTTTTTTTTATTGTGAGTCACTCTGCTAGATATGGATTTCATGGATGCATGGTTCGAACTATGAAAAAAGGAGTGAAAAACAGCGAGCAAGTTTAGTTATTTAAAGTAAGGCCTTAAGGGAAAAAAAACACTTTGGAGTTGTCCTTCACATGACAGATCTTAAATTGTTGTGCAGATAGAATCCCTGATGTGTATCTGAATTATATAAAAGGTGTGTCACTCTTTTGGAAGACAGCTGTTCAACCTGACCTGAAGGCTGATGCTAGATGATGAGTTGGCAGATGCTTCCAAAATAGCAAAAAAATCTCCTACTTGTATTTCTTGAGCACAAAGTGATTCTGGAGAACAGACTTTGCTGCAGATTTCCATCCCCAACTAATCAAAGGAGGTCAGCTATATCTACATGTCCCAGTAATATAAGGTGGTTGACAAGTTCTGAAGCAAACCAAGCATATAGCTCCCATTATGCACAATGCATTGGATGCCTTCTTCATTAGGTTTGCCTGTGACAATATTGAACTGAGTGTGTGGTATTCAAACTCTACGTTTGCAGTTATTTAGGTTTGGTCACAGAAATAAATAAATTGTACTTTATCCACCGCCTCTTTCCCCATGCATTTTACACAACCCTCTACACAGATCACATTCTCTATATTCCATCATTCTATCGAAACAATTAAATCAATTTGTTTTTATAATGTTGGCTTTCTATATATGAAACTCTCAAAACAAATGCTACAATTGGGATTAGTTATTTTCAAACAATAGCTCAGTGAGCAAATTGACTCCCTAATAAACTTGCAGAACAACAAGGGACTCTTACTCTGTAACAATGTGTGCTGATTTTCAAGGATTAACTCCTCCGTCTGGCCTACCTGTGATTTTGACATACATAACTCCCCAATAATCGCAGGATGAAATACAGTAGCACTGTTCAGAGAGCAGCCTCTCTTCATACCTTCACAGGATTTAAGGATGCTGTAAAAAAATGTAGAAAATGTACACTACAAATCCAGTATAGGAGTCGGGTGCGCAGGTTCGCGTCCTGGCTGTATGATATCACCCAGTCGTTGCTGAGGCATCACATTGACTTTGAAGCTCCCATGGGTTAGGGAGGCAAAACCAGCAAAGACTGTTTCTCCTCTTTGCATTTACAGTGGACCCTATTGGTGAGCTCAAGTAGTGGGATAGGAGAAGAACGTAATTGGACAGTCTAAACTGTTGAGCGAATCAGTGGTAAATGATTTTGTGGCTGTTATTTTTAAAGTGTCACCAAAAATGTTACATTCATTAATATTCTACATCTACTTCATGTTAGTGGTATGTACACTGGTAATGCAGTTAATTAAAAATGATTTTCTATGTTGGGCGTCATTTATAACCATTCTAAGTTGCGCTGTCCCTAAAGGTCTGCAAACTGTTCTGTTCTCTATTTTGTTTTTAAAATGACTGACCGTGTAAAGGTGATGTTAGTTTAATAAATCGAGCCCATTAGTGGTTGGTGGTTGTCATTGACAAGAAGGCAGTTCTACAGTAGACCTGCTCAGTTATGCCATTTTTGGTATCTTGGTCATGATAACAAGGGAAAAATGCAATTGATTTATATTTGACCTCACACATAGAGAAAGGCAGATTTCAGTGGTTGTAAGGGCTAGTAGTCAGAATATAACCTTTTTTAAACGAAAGCAACATTTGGGATTCTGAGGTAAGTATGTATTTTTGTAACATCGAACAAATTCCATGATGAGAAAGTTATGCAATCATCCAACCTCACCTACAGTGTTGGGGGGTATTTTTTATTATGTTTTCATTTGGACCGTGGCAGTTTAGATCTGCCAGCTCTTCCCATTTTTTTTAAGAGTCCTCCAATGTTGTTGTTATTATTATTATTTACCAGGTGAGCCATTCAGGGACCCCTGATCTGCCAGTTCTTTACACAGTCTATCGCCATTGTGACCAGAACTTTATTTACTTTTTTTTTTTTTTTTTTTTTTTCACATGCAAAGCATTTTACTCCTGGAAACCTGTTTAAAAAAGAAAAATAATAATAATAATCTTACAAGCGGGTTAGACCTAAGAATTCTAGGAATGTGTGGTTTACAAATAGCGAAACAAAAAAATGATGCTGAACAAAATTGAAGTTTTCTAAAGCTATTTTCATCATGAGCTGCAAGAAGAATTATTTAGAACTTTAATTTTAAACAGCAATGTCTTTTAGTCTGGACTTGTAGTGACCACTTACGTGATGTTGTATTCAAGTCATGCCATTTAAATTTTGCCTTTGAAAGAAATCAATGGCTTTCTTACTGCCACTCGACCTGTCAAACCTGCAGCTCGAAGTCTTCTCTTCACTGTTGAAACTGAGACTTGCTTACTTCGACCAGTGTTAAGCTGTGCTTGAAGCTCTTGTCCTGTGAGCCGCCTATCACGTAAGCTGTTGACTCTCAGAAACCTGTCTTCTGATTCTGTTGTGGCTTTGGGTCAGCCAGACCTCTTCCTGTCAGTTTCCTCCAGTTTCCAAGTGCCTTTTGATGGTGTAGGAAACTGTACTCACTGACACCTTGGCTTTCTTTGCAATTTCTCTAAAGGAAAGACCTACACTTTTAAGGGCTATAAAGGTCTGTCTGTCTTCCTTTGTTAATTGCCTTTTTCTTGCCATTATGATAGCAATATACTACTTCCTGCAGTACAATACTGTCCAAATAATACTTAAGAGGGTGTAGTAACAGTCTTCCAACACTGCTTTTATACAGACAGAGGGTTTGTAAGTAATCAACAAAAGTTGGGACACCTGTAGGAATTGTTAGCATCAACTTTCAAGGCTTAATTTACTTCCATTGCTGCAGAACAGCTGTAAGTTGTTAACCCATTACTTGTTCCCTGAAAAAGGCCTTTTTGTATAACTCTGAAATGTACATTATTTTTCAGTTTTTGGTAACCTAAACTTTTTTTTTTTTTTAACCTCTGGCAGTTTACTGCTTACCTTTGTACCATTTCAGGTTATTCACTGGACTTGAACTGCTTAAATTTCAATAAAAACTGGAAAAATGGGGGTGTTCTAAAACTTTTGACCGGTAGTGTATATAAATACATTCCTAAATAAAACCCACAATGTAGTATGTAGCATTCACCTTTTCTTTATTGCTTCATGCTGTTTAGTTTATTAAGTTGGAAACTTCTGACAAACATCTAACTGTTTTCTTTTTGAAAACAGTAATGGGATCAAACGATAAGCAGCTTATAGAAACAAAGCGTCCTACATGGAGCACAATGGCCTAGTCACAGTTCTGCTGATTGGGGGGGTGGTGGTGGGGGGATACAGTTTTATAACATAGTCCAAAGCATGTGTAACCTTCCAGGTTCCAGATTGTAAAACCTACTGATACTGCAAATAAGCATATGTACTTATTTTATCCCGTTTTTATTTGTCATTTGTAAATATTTGGTAGGCCCTTATTTCTTTGCCAAGATTTCATACTTCTCTCTGCACTTAAACAAGCTCTTTGTCTCACTAGGTAAACTTTTTTTCTCTCATTCTTTTTAGGTCGGTCATCACTCTTTCCCTTCGAAGATGGTTTCCTTGACGACTGTCATGGTGACCAGTCTTTAACGTCAGGCCTGGGCTCTCCGACTCGCTGTCAGAACGGCGAGAGAGTGGAACGTTATTCAAGGAAAGTCTTTGTTGGAGGGCTGCCTCCTGACATTGATGAAGGTACTAGTGGTTCTTGTAAAAAAAAAAAAAAAAAAAAACACAAAACAAAAAAAAACCTTAGTACAAAAGTTAGACTCAGATTTAGTTATGCTCTTGATTTAAGGTTAAGGTGTGATTTTAAGTAAATAAATTCAGAAGATTGGTTCATTTATTTTGATGCTTTAAAAAAATAATAAGCACAGTATAAAAGGCTACGGAGTGGGGGGGGGGTGCTTACCATTTAAGCTTGGTAAGTGGAGTCTCTTTTTTTTTTTTGTGTGTTTTAATTTTTAAATTTGGTAGAATCTGTATAAAGTGTGCATTTTGCAGCAATACAGTGGTAAGATACAGTAAGTTGTGATTTTTTTGTTTTAATGCAGTATGATATATTAGTGCTGCGTACAAGTTAGACAGGGGTTTAATAGTTTTATACATGGTAATTAAATGTCATCCTCACCATTTTGTCATAACTTTTCATGCATGCCTACAAGAGACTTTTACAACATGTTGCTGTGAGTTTCGAGTGTTTGCTGTATGAGTGCACTGTAAGGGACTGCGAATGAATGCGGAATACACAATTGTAGTTTTTTATTCAGCTTTTTTTCAAAACTTCCTGACAAATAACATTTTGAATCATTTTAACCTTTTGAGTACTTCCCCGAAAATCTTTCTTTTAATTTTGTACACTGCAGTTTTACTCCATTTTGCTTTTTTTCATAATGGAAGTGACCACAGTTGAAGGACTTTTTACCATTCCAAAACACATTCAGTTCCTCGCAGCCTCATTTACCTTTGGTTAATTTGGCAATGTCTAACTTTGTACAGCTGGAAATCTGGGTTGACTGTAAAGGCACACGTACTGTGTGATCGTCGTCCTGTGTTGCTACGTACAGAGGTTTTGGGTTAAATTGCTGTACATGAGTAAACACTGTTCTCTAATATCCACCTAGGGTTAAAGCATATAAATCATGTATTGTAAGTATGATAATATTGACTGTGCCCCACCCAAATCCTGAATCCTTCTACCTGTGGAACGGGGATGCGGTCTGGTTTCTCTGCCAAGGATCAACACAAGCATTTCCTTAGCTTTAATGACCCAGAGCAGCTCCTAATGCTCTGGAGGTGTATTCCCACAAGCATTCAATCTCCGCTCATACAGTGTTCAAAGCAGTCATGAGAGAACCTGGAACAGCCTGGGCCCTGTTTATTATTAATTTCGATCTTTACGAAGGGGGCCATCATTAAAGTTTGCTATGACAATTATTAATAATCATTTAGACTCCCCCGAATACACTATTAGACATCCCCTATGTTTTTGTTAACCCTCTTACTGCTAATACAGTATTTCATATTTTCAAAATCTTTACCTGTGACCTAATATGGCAGATTGGGATAATGACACTCTTTGTTTTAGCTTCATACTTGGTACACCACTCTATACTCTGAGTATTGTACAAGAAATAATAACTCCCTTGTGCTAGTTATTTCACAAAGCTGCCACAGTGAATGAACCTAATCAGGGCCTGTGAAACCAGTCAATGGTGTCTTTACAGCAGGTACATAGTCATTTACACTGTCACATTGTTTAATCTCTGGCTGTATCAATGATAAAAAGCACACATTTTGAGATGGCATCTTTACAGTTGGTATACATCTGTATTAATTGATTCAGTTGATAAAGTTCTGTGTTGCATTGTTTTCACCTACAGACATTTCAACGATTGTATTAATGTTCTCAGGTAGTAAAAGGTAAATAAACCAGTCAGTTTTATAGTTTATACAGTGCATACAAAGAAACCTTTGTTAGTTATAATATATAAAGCAGAGAAAGCATTATATTAAGCAGCTGTTCAGTATAGTGACATCTCTGTTAATTATTGATGATGTAAAACATGAATAGTTTGTATAACATGCTAAGCCTGTATGAAGGAAGGCCCAGGACTGAATAACAGCTGGAGTTCCGGTCAGGATTAAGGTGTGTGCCTACAGAGCACCTGACTATACCAGTGCCATTGGCTCTCACTTTTACATTCGCCTTAGAAAACGGAAAAACACAAACTATTACTGCTCAGACCCAAATGCTGTGCTCAGCCTGTTCATTACGGAATGATTTGATAGTGAAATCCAGATGCCTGGGATCAGCTCATTACACAGCAGGGGTAATTGTAATGCATTACAGTACACAATCTGTACACAGCCTATGCTTATTGCCAAAGGAAAAAGCCTTCAGTTTTACTGTTTTCTAAGATCCAGAGGCAATTGCAGGTTGGGTGCTGAATGCGCTGCAGTGTTTTAAAGATTAAACCCTGGCTGGATTTGGTCTGGTTTTTAAATAAGTTTTTGTTTGTGGGACTTTTAAACTGTAATGGGGAAGACTTGTCTTGCACTGTCATAACTTCATCTTTTTAATCCAAAATACACTGCAGTTAAAGCAAAGAATTAAATGTATTATATGAAGCGATGTGGTTGAAGATAATCTTCTATATCTTCTCCTGGGGTAGGGGAAAAAACAAGGTACTTTAAAAATGTAAGGAATTCTGGAATTTAAATTTGTGAATGCTGCGAAAAGCTATAATTTGTATCTTAAAACATAACTTACCCATTCACTTAACTACTCACATTTACCGTAGACCTGTATTTCTTTTGTTATTCCATCCAGATGAAATCACTACTAGCTTTCGTCGCTATGGACATCTCGTGGTGGACTGGCCCCACAAAGCGGAAAGCAAGTCTTACTTTCCACCCAAAGGTAACTATAATAGTTTAAACCTATAACTTCTTTTCTAGCAAGCTAAGTATGTTTTTTTGTTTATACTACCTGATTTTTTTCTTCAGTGATTCCATTATAGTTCAATAGTAACACATACGGTACTGTTTTACTAGAAGTGTTACATTTGCTGTATTCTGTGCTGCCTGTATCACAAGAGTATATTTTTCAGTTCTGTCAGAATGTAGTGTATGCTGAACCTGCTCCCTGCTTGTTTTCTGTTCCCACAATAGCCATTCATTTCAGTCAGAACACCAGTGTTGTTTAAAGGGAGCATGATTCAGATATGCTCATCCTTTAAATCCTCCTGGCAAAACACTCAAGTGAAAATTGAGAAATGTTTTCCATACCTTAATTTAATGGTTACAAAAATGAAAAGCCATAGGGATTAAAATAAGGTCTTTCACCAACTGAAACTTCCTATGGATGGGGGAAGGGTGATATAAATAAATAACTAATCTGCTTCTGTGCACAAGGGGAGTTTAAATGTGTAAGTTGCAGAGGTCAGAAAATACCATCCCTCTGAAGAAGCTCCAATGCTAAACCCACTTGGAGCCAGCAACTGCGATCAAACTCTTCCAGTTTAGAAACTGGAGAAGCCATCTGGAGAACCATGTGCTCTGCAAATAATTAGCATCTTATGACTATCGTATTAACACTTCAGTTCCTTTGTTCCCTCATCTCCCTTGAGACCCCTTACAGCCTTATGTGTTTATGATCTCCAATCTGTGCAGAAAGAGAAAAGAAAGAAAAAAACAAAACAAACAATCAAACGTATTCCCGGGGCTGGTAAATACAGCTTTCCATGTCACACATTATCACATGAAGGAAGGGATAGCCTTCACAAGACTGCTATCAAGGCATCAGACAGAAGTATGCAAGCCATTTGAAGCATTCCCTTCATTTGAGTAATTTTGCCATGCTGAGATGTACTCTCTTTCAGTTTTATAAGGCTTAGTGCAAAAAAAATGAAATCCAAAATTCATGTGGCAGCAAAAATATTAATCTGGTAAAGTAATAATTGTGGTATTTTAAGGCAGGAGGTAGGAGCCTTTGGCTTTAACATTGTCAGCTGCTGATGGTTTATCTTAGCTAAAGTGTATGATCTGCACATTTCATGGTATGCCAGCTGCCATCCTATTACCAGTGCCATGGAAGCGTCATTCATCAGAGCTGTGAGCAAATCTGTGTGCTTGCTCTTTCAGAACCTGGAGGGTGAGGGGAGGGGACAGGATGTAAAATAAATCATATTCATAAATGATATTAGATCATCAAGATCTGTTTGTTTTTGTTTTTTTTATTGGTTACTAGAAATATTTTTTTGTGAGTTTAGTTACATAGAGGTAAAATAGATTAGTTAAATAAAGGTACAAAGAAAAAAATACTGGGATGGGGTAGGGGGAGGGTCTCATTTTTCTCTGCACAGACCTGATGAACACTGCCTCCCCCTTTCTTATATACTGAGTGGTTAAAAAGTAAATTGACCAATTCAACATTGAAGTAAAACTGATTAAGCTATGCTTGTCCCTCCCTATAACCCCAGGTATAAACAATACCTATTCCCCATGACTACTGTAACATGCCACGTTTCATTGATCAGTAGCATATGCTTTTGATAAATTCGCTCCAACGATTGGACATTACAATGTGGGATTTCAATGACAAGAGTTGTTTACTGGTCTGCTATTTCTGTTGTCTGCTACAATAGCAGCCTGTAATATTGAGTTATCTTTCCTGCACTTCTATACAGGTTTGCAGTGTTGAAAGAATTAAACATGTTTGCAAGAATCCTGATAGAAAGATGAAAAGGCAAACCAGTTCAGAGAACAGGAGGGGGTCTTCACTCTATATAAAGAATCTTAAAACGTCACTGCCTTTTTTTAAATTTAATTTTACACTGCAGTTAAATCTATTTAATTAAGTCTTGGCTTCAAGCACGTTTTTGAAGCGACTAAAAGTATGAAGTTAAATCCCTGAGTAATCTTCTCCTCTGCCAGATAAAAATAGCTTGGGACATTTTGGACTTGCTGTTAATGCTGGTATTCCTTTAAATTGCAATGAAAGCAACTGCTTGGTGCCGTTTCCTTTCCACTGACAAGACTTAAAATAGAAAGAGGCTGCTGAATCGCCTCTTTCGTTACTGAAATAGCAACATAAGTGGGGGCATACGGGGATCCCCTGTTCAGGTGTTAACAGCGCATCAGCACAGCAGACAGGCTATGTATACAGGCTTATCAACAATCTAGCCACACATTTAATTATGAAAACCCAGCTTGGGTGAAACAACATATCAGTGTTTTTAGAGTTCCATATTTCTGTTCGGTGAATGGAAGTGACACTGTCCTTTTATCTACTTGTTGTGTAAATTTTTCTTCTCCAAAATACTTTTTAAATATCAGTGGCAACTTTTACCTACCCTTTGGATTTGTGGTTTGTTACTGACAGTCAGGAAATCAAATTGGAGACATTTTACAAAATAAACTAAATAGGCTCTATGTACAACAACAGTTAAAGATGTCGGTGGGCTTACAGTAACACTGCACATGTTAACAATCATTACTTGGCTTCCCCTGTGGCCAACTGCTATTACAGAATTACACAGTTACAGCTCACTATCAGGAATTAGCAATTGAAAATATGCACTGTTATGAGTCATTCCTGTAAGAATATGCAGCATTGCCTTTCTGAGGTTTGGGCGGAAGGAAGAGTCTAAAGGTAAATTGGCTAGGCCCACAATTCTCCACATGTAACACATTATCGTCTGCTCTTAAAGTTAAATATTTCCATTGTTTCTACTTGAATCCTCTTCTGTGTACCCTTTTGTCCAAATTAAATACCAGCAATAGGTTTTACCAATGTGAACAACTGGCTGCAGACCACTAGAACATACTTACTCTGTCTGAACTCAAATGCTTAGTAGAAGCCGACAGCAAAATCAAACTGAAAACTAACAAGCTAGTCGTCAGCTACGTTCAGCTGAAGGAGCTGCTCACCTTTCCTTCTCAGAATGTTCCTGTTATATGATACAATAGTTCACTTGTCTTGTAATGGCAACACACACACACACACACATACTGAAACAGATTAAATCGCCTAGTTTGGTTTTACTTCCTTAAATAGCCTCTATCCCCTTTCAGGTTCAATTCAGCTAATTCCTGAAGAGGTTTGTCTGATAGCATGCCTTGTTCATTGTCCATGTGTTGTCATACCCTTGTTGCTTGTTTATATTCCCCAAAGGTAATTCCAGCTGCAGGCACAAAAAGCTTCACCCTTCCTTGCTGCTCTCTCACTCTGTGTAAAACAGAGAAGCCCCTGCTACTGTATACATCAGAGCAAACAAAGCAACTGGAAATAAATGCAAAATAGGGTCTCCTCTCCCCCAAAATGCTGCATTTAAACATTCCTTTAAGTGGGGGGAGAGAATCATCGGTCTTAAGATTTTACTAATGTAAGCTCTGTTTTAAATGTATGGATTAGTCATGATGTCTTTCTTAGACCTCAGTAGCGGTCTGCAGTGTTGAGTGGAGTTATCGTTCCAAGAGCTCTACACAGGTCAGCACTGCTGACGTAGTTAATAACAATAATGAATTATAGATAACATAACTTGAATGTTTTGCTATTAAGGCTTTTCTTCTCAAATAAGTTAGTGTTGCGGATTTTATCGTACTCATTGTAAATAAACAAATCAACTATTAGGCTATAGATTTTTCATTAAAAAAGAGCATTCAGAAGATTGAAGTGTTGCTAAGCATCACTCAAGAAGTCCTTTGTCACAGTTTGTAACAAAGTCTGTGAATTGAGTTAACATGGAGAATGGATTTCTTGCTGTTTGGGATTGAATGTCCCCAGTAGGTGAATGTGTGCATTAATGCATAAGCTTATGCAAGCTGAGTCAGTATCCACTCAGTGCACTATCATCCCTGTGACAGATTGAGTTCTTCACTTTTCTAACACTAGTGCCTGTGTTTTTCATTTTTTAACCTCAGATTGTCCCTTGCCAATTATGTGGTCCATTTACTCAAATTCTGAGACTTAAAATAATTAAAACATATGATGACATGATAAGCCAGCTCTCCAATAAAGTTTATTTTTCAGATGTTGACATCTTTTAATTTTAGATATATGGTGAGGATTGTCTTTTAGAAGAATCAGGGTTCTGAAAGATTACAGCATGCAGCTCTAATAAATACTGCATCTATGGCACTGCAGTGTGGTAATAGGGAAATAAACCATTAACAGCTGACAATATTCAAGCCACAAGGTTTCAGCAAAATATTAAAATCATTACTTTTACTAGTGCCCCAGCTCATCATTAAATTATATATAATATATATATACATACACACACACATACAGTGCTGTGCAAAAGTTTTAGGCAGGTGTGAAAAAAAATGCTTTCAAAAATACATGTTAATAGTTTATTTATCAATTAACTAAATGCAAAGTGAATGAACAAAAGAAAAATCTAAATCAAATCCATATTTGGTGTGACCACCCTTTGCCTTCAAAACAGCATCAATTCTTCTAGGTACACTTGCACAAAGTCAGGGATTTTGTAGGCATATAGTCAGGTGTATGATTAAACAATTATACCAAACAGGTGTTAATGATCATCAATTCAATATGTAGGTTGAAACACAATCATTAACTGAAACAGCAACAGCTGTGTAGGAGGAATAAAACCTGGTGAGGAACAGCCAAACTCTAGCTAACAAGGTGAGGTTGCTGAAGACAGTTTACTGTCAAAAGTCATACACCATGGCAAGACTGAGCACAGCAACAAGACAGAAGGTAGTTATACTGCATCAGCAAGGTCTCTCCCAGGCAGAAATTTCAAGGCAGACAGGGGTTTCCAGATGTGCCGTCCAAGCTCTTTTGAAGAAGCACAAAGAAACAGGCAACGTTGAGGAACGTAGACGCAGTGATCGGCCAAGGAAACTTGCTGCAGCAGATGAAAGACACATCATGCTTACTTCCCTTTGCAGTTGGAAGATGTCCAGCAGTGCCATCAGCTCAGAATTGGCAGAAAACAGTGGGACCCTGGTACACCCATCTACTGTCCGGAGAAGTCTGGTCAGAAGTATTCATGGAAGACTTGCGGCCAAAAAGCCATACCTCCGACGTGGAAACAAGGCCAAGCGACTCAACTATGCATGAAAACAGAGGAACTGG